>NC_058162.1:18638550-18817460 GCF_020080835.1 Cotesia glomerata
TTTAAATGTCAAGTATTTAAAGTAAAACGACTCATTATTTTCTATTTTAATCTTCCGGTAATCCATTCATATAAATTCTTTTTCGAAACTATTCTAGACTTTTTATTTAATATTAGTCAGTAAACCTTTGTATGGTTATAATTATAAGTTATAATTTATAATAAACGTTGCTTTCTATTTTATCTGCTTAAATATTGTACATAGAATCCAATGTATAATGTTATTTATAAAGTTAATCGTAACATGTTTCATAATAGCACCATAGTTTCTGTCACCTAGAATCTAGCTAAGTGTGTAAATATACGTACACACAATAAACATAATAAATAAAATTTTTCGTGACACTAGGAAAGTTATAAACTTTTCTAAGCACCAGCGACTATAAGGAGTATAAATTTCCAAGCGAGTCAAAAAGTTGAATCTTGATACAGAAAATGAGCTTTTGTTATTGCATCGCACTATTGAGGCTCTCTCTTCAAATCAGGTTAATTGTTAATTAAAACTAGTCTACATATTGTAATTTATTGCCATGGATGATAAATACATTCTCGGAAGGATTAAAAAAAATATACACATGTACATATATAAATATGTATATATTATTTTAACAATAAATCTAGTAAATTTCTGTAGGTGTAGAATTTTTGAGTGATCGGTAATCGGTGATTGGAATGTCGAACGAAAAAAAGCTCATGCAACTCCGGGGGAAAAAAAAGTCAGTAGTTAAACCAGTGGGGGAAGATAATTACGAAGAAGTGAAGGATCGAAAGAATGGAAAAAGGTGGGGTAACATAAGACTTGCTGTTACAATCGAATCAGTCCATTCGGAGAGCGTCAGTGCATTCAGAATATTAGTTTTGTAGTTTGAGTTATTATACAACCAAAACAAACTTCAAAGTTTTATTCGAATTTCAAACCTAGTGCTTGTGAATATAAGTTATCATAAACTTTGTTATTTTTATGTGAATTTCGTTTTCAATAGAGTAAGCTCTATTATTCACGATCAAAAATGCCGACTTGCACGTGCGAAAATTTGTCTCAAGACGAGATAATAAATCATGTCTGTCAGATGAAAATTATAAGTGACTGTGAGTCTGATTCAAATGAAAATGAATTTGGTGGCTTAAAGAAATTGGAAAGTAGTGTTAGGTATGAATTTGTAATTTTTACTCAGGTGGATAATCAAGTAATACACTCGCATAAAAATTGACTTGATCCAAGAGAACAATTTTTGAACGAAGTAAAATATAATTGAACTGAGAACAATTTTTTTTGCTGAATTCATAATTATTGTAATTTTCAAAAAGATATTTTTGGTTTAAGATTTTTTTCTCTTAAATCGAGTTAATTTTTTTATTATAGTAGAAGAATATTCTATTACTAATACCGATCGTAAAATTTTTTCTTTTAATTGATTAGTTCCGCTCGATCATTAATTTAATTCATAAGAATTTAATTAATTTACTATTAATAGTCAACTCAATTGTCATAGAAAATAGGTAAAATAAAGTAAAATGGCTTTTGTCGTTAAATTAAACGACAATAATAGTCAATAATTCTTTTAAAATTTGTTTTGTTCTTTTATTCATGAAAATGAAAAATTATACATTTTATAAGTCTGCGGACAATTCAATACATACTTTTTTATTACTCAATCTTGTTTTGAATTTTATTTTAATTGTTCAAAATTACTTCCCTAATATTAAGGATGTTAAGAATTCATATGTCTATATTTAAACTGTCTATAAAAAATAAGCCTATATTTCAAAGTTACCGCACCGTGCTCGTAAGTACTTAAGAGATCAAACTGTGTCATAGAAAACACCTTTGAGAAATAAAATATATGTGATGGTATATTTTTTATCATAAAGATCAAAAAATCAATTTTCTCTAGATTTAAATTTTTTAAGACAAAATTGATAAGAAATTAATTTGATTCAAGAGGAAAAATTTTAAACCTCAAAGATTGTTAAGAAGCATTTGATTGTCTTGAATCAAGTTTCTGAATAAAAATTTTTTTCTTGTTTAATAAAATCTCACCCGGTTCAAAAAATTTTCGACTTAATTCAAGACACAATCCAATTTTTCAAATTGACTTTTTTGGTTGAAAATTCTGTTCCTTGAATCCAATTAATTTTTCTACCAGTTTGTGAATTTATCAACAACAAATCTTCAAAGTTCAATTATTAAATCGAACTTCAAATTAAAAAAAAAAAAATGATATCTGCAGTTGTTCGACAAAATTTGTACGAAAAAATTTTTTTTTACTAGCCATAAAATTCTTTTTCCATAAAATTTATTAGAAATAATTTGAAAAAAATAAAAAAAAAATGTTTATACGTTGATTTGGTCATTTTTTCTGATTTTTTGAAGCGTAAAAATGAGATAAAACTGTAACGTCATTCTTTATAAATAATAAACGAAATGTTGTTTTTAGTTTTGAAAAATCTTAGAATTAGTAGTAGTTCAATTGATGCACTGATGAAGAAAACTCTGATTGATTAAAAATAAATATTCTTTCCAAGAAACTAATTGTTAAAAAAATCTGTTATTGTATTTCACGAATTTTGACTTTTTGACTTTAAGAATTTGTTTCTTTATTTAAAATAGCAAAAAAAAAATTGTTTGAAAGAACGAATTTTTTACTTCAATATATTTTGAACTGTACTTCAGACTTTTTAGTTAATTAAGGTATAAAATAAAATTTTTTTGTAGAATTTTTGGTTTATTTAAAAGTGAACTTCTTTTATAAATTTAAATGTAAAATATCTTGAAGCAAGAGTAAAATTTAAAAATAAAAATTTCTCTTGAATCAAGTAATTTATTTTCAGTGTAACAATAAGTGAAATTTTATACAATGAAAGTAAAGGTATCCATTTATTTGTAATAGGATGCAATCTATAGAAATCCATCATAATCGTGCTACCTATGAAATGATGTTATTTTTTAAATTTAAAAATAATTTTTATGTTTACTTAAGGTACAGCGATGGATCAGTACGGCTAAGGAATCCCAACATTGAATTAATGGACCAAGACATTCTTTACCATCTAGCTCTTGGGAGTGGATCTCATGATCTAGTTGAAATGTTTGGTGACATTAAGGTACAATAGTCAGTTATTGAAAGTAATTTTATTAGCATTTAAGATGAATAGAATATGTCAATAATTCATTTCATTAATTGTAATCTGTTTATGATAGATTAAATTCTTTTTATTGCGATAAAGACGTTAGTGTAGTTTTATCTCGCATCAATAAAAAGTGTCCTCGACTTCAATAGTTTAATATATAAACTGCGATAAATTAAAATAATAATGATATAGTATGCAATAACGAGTTTAATGTTATCGTATTAATACTGATTTCACTAATAAGAGATACCGAATATCGAATTAAATATTTAGAATTTCTTATATTTATTTCTTCTTTAAGTCACTGACTTTCTATAAAGAATAATCAGAAATCGAAACGAAAAAGTTGCATTAAAAATTTTTAAATTATTGAAATAAATAAAATTAAGTTCTTTACTTTACTCATTTTTTTACAAGTTTTTATTTTTAGAAAAAGTATAGTATATTACACTACAAGGGCAGAAAGTTTGAGATTCCTGCACTGCGCGCCATGATGCCCGAGGCGAAGCCGAGGGCATCACAGCGCGCAGTTCAGGGCTCTCAAACTTTCTGCGCGTATAGTGTATACTATTTTTCTTGCTACCTGGTCGAAAATACGGAAAAACGACAAGTGTGTACTATAAGATAGATGCCTGCCCCGACATTTGCGGCACGAGCGGAGTGAGTGCTGCTGGTCGGGGGCAGGCATCAAATACATCTATAAATAAAGGTATAGATTTTAATTAAAGATACATTTTAATTAAAGAAATTGTACTTATATTATAATCATGACTATTTATTCGTATCACAATTACAAAGTTCATTTTATAACAGCTGGGGCTACTTTATCAATTGTAGCTTATATAGTAATAATCATTTATTAAAAGTAATTATCGATTAGAATATATTGCATGTATTATAACTAAACAGTAATGTTATAAAATATTGACTATTTATTTGTATTAAAATTACAAAACTTATTTTATAACAGCCAAGGTTACTTTATTTATTATAGTTTATATAGTCATTTTTATAGTAATATAGTAATAGTCATTTTAAAAATTTTTTTTTTAATAATTATCAATTTGAATATTTTGCGTACATTATACCTTAAAAGTAATAATATTATAATGTTAAACCTGTTATAGTAAATTATATATTTTGCTCAGGAAGTTTATCATCAGAAAAATAAAAGTTATTAATTATATTTCCGTGAAATGTACAGTTGTCGTATCGTATGTTTGGATTTTTGCTTGATAACGCTTCTATAGATGCAGACTCTGGTGCCTCAAAATCTGTTAGTTTAGTTTCCGATGTCAGTCGTTTAGTTTCATTTTTATTAGGCGTAGACTTAAATTTTTGTTGACTTGTTACAAAATTAGTTGATGTTGATGCTGATTTTACATTACTATTTGCATTACGTATTTGCTCGACCCTCATTTTTTTCTCTGGAGGTTGATTTTCTTTGTCATGAGAAAAAACCGAGATCGGTGGTTTTTTTAAAAAATGACAAGGTTCAGCTGTTTCAACGTCAGAATTTATGATTATTTTTTCATTGTTTGCCGAGGTAAAGGAAGGTAATAATGATACTGGTTTTTCTGATCCAAATGAGTTGTCAATTGCCGCCAAAGTGTCATCATCTAAGCAAAAGTTATCAAACGAATTATCACAATCGGTTTCTGTTGATATAGATTCATGATTTTGAACTGAACTTCCTGTTTTAGTAGAATTAGTTTCACTTGTAGATGTTTGCGGATTTGTATCTGACGGAAGAGCAACTTTAACTGTATGTGTGATTTTATCAAAGATTTTCTGCCTATTCAGCAAGGAGTTCTCAATATAACCTGTAAATATATAGATATAAACATATTATTTAAAATACTTACAAAACATTTATAATTATAATTTTTTTTAATAAATAAAAGTAATAAAAATTAGTAATAAAAATTACCTTCTGCTATATTAGCTGATTTCCATCCTCCTAATTGTTTCAACATTGTTACATTTGCTCCAGAGTTTGATATCAATGTAGCTGATGTCCTGCGTAAGCAGTGTCCTGTTATGTGTAATTCTATGGATTAGTCAACTTCAAATACTCAGCAATAATTTTTGGGATTTGACCTATTTTATTTCTCCCAATTACTTGTCGGCAGCATTTACCGTTTGAAAATTGCACGAAAAATCTCTCAATCCCAAAATCTGAAGGCCTTAATGAAATATATTTTTTCACTTTTTCATAAAAAAGTTGTCCGACTAAAAATTTACGAGGTAGACCATTCTTTGAATCGTTGATAGGAACGAGGTATTTACCGCCAATTTCTTCAATATCAGCAACTTGAAGTTCTTTTAATTCATCGCATCTGGTAGCTCCACAAATGCCAAAGATTAACACAACCTTAAAATATAAAAATAAAGATAACAATAAATTAATTAATTAAAGAATTAATACAATTTATACAAATTTTTATAAATACATACTTTATTGGCTAAATGAGTGTAGTCCGGTGCATTATTTATGAATGACATAACCTCGTCCCACGTCAAGACAGCAGATTTCTTAGGCTTATGACCTTTGGCGTTATTTTTAACTAGACCCTTTAATTTATAAAACTTACTGATATCAATATTATCTCTGGCATTCAGCGTCGATTTTAACATAGAATTAACACTCCACAAAGTAGACGGACACAATCTTGTGGATAGACTTTTGAATTAAACAATTAAATTATTTTCCTCAGAATCAGATAAAGCACTTTTATTTTTTTGTTTCCATTTTTTGTAAGTATTATAGACTAGCGTATATTTATCAGCAGATTTCTTGGGCAAAGTGTCAGTTTGCACAATCAATTGTGTTTCCGCATCAAAGCATTTGGTGACTTCTTCTTCATCGGTTGACTCGTCAAATAATTGGTCATGCATTTTCTTATTTTTATTATAAAATTTTAATCACAATAATTTTCTGAATAGAATTTACCAATAAACATTAGCATTAACTAATTGTAAACAAATTTTGAGGTTATACGAGTGAGAGTAAAAGTAGAGGTTGTGGATACGTGAGTCGGGTCTTTGTGGTAGTATTGTAGAGGAAATTTCTCATGTATTGAGTGGCAGTACACGCGACTAAGTTTTTACTCCCGCTCTTCTAGATGGCGCGCGTACTGCTTGACCGAGGAATAAAAATGAAGCTTTCTGCTGCGATATCGCAGCAGAAACTACGTATTTTCGACCGAGGTAGTAAGAAAATTTATTTACTGTTAGTTTTGCACGACTCATTATTCAAAGCATTAAAGAAAACTTTCCAAAAAAAATTTTCTTCGCATTTTCTCATTAATTATTTCTATTTGTTCATTCTCAGAACTTAAACAGTTAGCATACCATTGAAGTGATAATTTAATCAAAATTAATTTTGTAATCTTTTGAAATTTGCTTAATCTAATAGAAAAAACAAATAACGTCAAGAATCTATAATACTTTTCCCGGAACGTAATATATATGAATCTTGAAAATACGATAACAAGAAAAAAATTCTATTAATTAAATCATTTTTTACTTCCCACTAAGAAAATCAATGATTGTTGATCAAATCAAACAAGTATATTTTTTTATGCATGTGCGTTATAGTATTAGTGGATGCTCAGTTTATTAGTAGATTTCATAGAAATCTAACTATTGCATTGGTCCTCATGACGAAACTTTTGAAAAATTTTGCTATATTTCGACTCAGTTCGTCAAGCGGATCCAGAGAATGCACATGGTTCAAAAGTTTATATATGTATGTATGTATTTATATATATATATATATATATATATATATATATATATATATATATATATATATATATTATATATAGACACATATATAGTATTACATTATATATAGTATGTATTTATATATATATATATATATATATATATATATATATATATATATATATATATATATATATATATATATATATATATATATATATACTAGCTGACCCGGCAAACGTTGTTTTGCCATGTGAATAATTTCTAGAGAATTTCTAGTGTAGAAAAAAAAATTACTAACTTATTGGAAGTGTATAAGGATGTGGAATATGAGTGAAAAAGGCCTGGAGTGCTATGAACGATGAGGGAATGTTGTTCAAAAATAACAAAACACCAAACATTAATTGTTTTAATTTATTAAAAGTAATAATTATTTATATAATTAATTAATTACATAATATTTATCTCTTAATGCTGCAGTGTGAACAATATTTTTTGTTAGCCCGTCTTTAGCTAATATAAACAAACTTGATGGTTTACCCACTCGAGAGCATGCAACGTATAATTGTCCGTGTGAAAAACATGGTGTGCTCAAATCTAAGCCACAAACAGACATTGTTTGGCCTTGGGATTTATTAATAGTCATTGCAAATGCCAATCTAATCGGAAATTGAATACGCTTAAATTGAATTGGCACATCTGTGGGTATAATAAGTATTCGTGGTATCAATATATTTTCACCTCGAAACTTGCCATTTAAAATGGTGCCTTCGATAACGTTTTTCATTAATTTTTTAATGACTAATCGCGTACCGTTGCATAGCCGTGGCGGGTTCAAATTACGAAGCAAAATAATTATAGATCCAACTTTCAATTGTAAGTTATGTGGTGGCATGCCTGGCAAATCTAGTGAGTTCAAAAACTCTGTTGGAAAATTTACAGCTTCAGTGTCATCGCAAACTATATCAATAGATTTATATGATACCAAGTCCCCTGGCAATAACTGTTGTATCTTCAGATTTAAAATGTCAACGTCCACATTTTTTGCAGCTAACATTGCTCTTTCTGCAAGCCACTCGAGATTTATGTAATTCGTGTGTACATCGGGAAATATTTGTTCAATGAGAGCATCTTGCGAATCAATGATTGTGCAGAAATCATTCGCTAATTTTATGTATCCAGTTTCAGCTATAGTGACTTTTCCATCGCCGATATCTAAGAGTTGTTTTGAGAATGTTTCAGCGGATGGATCTTGAAGCATTTGAACGCGCATATTTACTTTCAGCTGTACTATTTCAACATTACGCCACAATGTCGATGATTTTAAGCAGGCGTTGATTTCACCAGCGTATGTTGAACGTGGAATGATGGGAAGTGTTTGTCTGAAGTCACCTGAAAGGACTAACAGAGTGCCACCAAATAGTTTTTCGTTGTTTTTAATATCTTTCAATGTCCTGTTCAACGCCTCAAGCGAATGTTTGTGTGCCATGGTACATTCATCCCAGATGATAATTTTACACTGTTTCAGCACTGTGGCTATGGACGATTGTTTTTTTATGTTGCACACTGCGTCAGGGTTATTTTGAATATTTAGTGGTAGCTTAAATACTGAATGAGCTGTTCTGCCTCCATTCAATAAAGTTGCCGCAATGCCCGATGATGCAACGGCCAATGCGATGCCATTATTGGATCGTATTTTGGCGAGAATTAGCGAAATGAGGAATGTCTTGCCAGTTCCACCTGGTACATCTAAAAAGAAGAACCCACCTTGTCCTGCTGAAACTGCGAGCATAATGCGGTCGTAAATGGTTCTTTGTTCCTCATTCATTAGTGGGACATTGCGAGTAACAATCGCCGCCATTTCTACAGTGTTGTACTGCATTTCACGATTCATTTCAGTGTTCATTAAATCAGTTGCACCTCGATTTGGCGAATTCATACCGAAATGACTGAGTGGTAAGTTGGCAATGATAATGCAAAGATCCTCAATAGCAATCAATGCTTCATTGTACATATCGTCGCTGAATGTTATCGCTAGATCGTTACACTGTGTACGATGTTGATGCAATATATCATCAGTCATTGAATCTTTGTGATTATCCCACAATATCTCTGCTCGGGCTGGAAAACATGTAGTCAACACTATAGCGAATAGTAGACAAATTTGTATTGCTGTACAGTTCAATGCTGCTTCAGCAAGCATATATTCCCACTGTTTGTCATCTTCTAGCAAGCCGAGTGCAAGGCATGCATCTTTATACGTTGTATACTGTTGCCCATTCACTTTACGTATATCTTGAAATGACAATGGGGCAGTAACATTAACCAACAATAGTCGAAGATAAAAGCACTTAGTCTGTCTTGGATTCACTGTAAATACTCGCCCCAAGGCGTTTGATTTGAATAAATTGGGGCATGCATCAACTGGTGAGCCTTGCTTGCAGGGTATCCATTGTTTTGTTTGAGCCCATGTGAAATAGCGTGGTACTTGTGAATAGAGTAAAGTACGTGCAAAGGCACCAAAATCATCCGCACTCCGAACGATGTCATTTGAAAGCATGAGTTGAATGTTCGAATGGACTTCAGGAACACGTTAAAATCTGGATCTGTGCCGATAAGCAAACCGTTCAATGGTTCCGGTGGTGTTTATACAATTACAGGTAGTTGTCCCTGACGCGCAACACATCCCGGCTGGTTCATTTTTGAATTTCAAAGCATGACAATACGGGCATTCTTTGTCCATAGCACCAATTACTACTTTTGAATGAGCATAATATTCAATATCGGGCTCATACTGGAATGCTAGACGCAGAAATGATGTAGCTACAAAAGCTCGATGTGCCTGTTGGCGTTGTTGGTCATTCGCTCTGCGTCTATTGACAGTAAAACGGTGTGATTGTCGTTGTTCTAATCTCATGACTTCATTGCGTTCAGCTCGTCTATCGTCTGATTGTTCTTGACGCAATTGCGCCATTCTCATATGCGCTCCAGTATTTTCTTCCTGAACTTGTTCTTCGGTTCTTTGGGCTCTTCTATTTCGAATGCTTCTTGATTTATTTGTATCACGGCTCAAATTGGCCCCTTTGCGTTTTGTTGGCATTGTTTACTGTACAATACAAAACACACATGAATAGAACTGATAGAATTATTTAATTATTATCTTTAATTATTATATTAATCATTTATTTTATCTTTGATTACATTAAATATACATGTGAAAATTAGATAGTTTCACGAAAGCAAAAAATTTTATGTTTCTTAATTATATCGAAAATACATATTGTTAGAAATAGTGAAAAAAAAATTCTGTCGAAGTTACCCTGTTTAAAAATATTCATTGAAAAAAATTAAAAAAAATCGCTCTATGTAAATTATATATCTATAGATATATACTGAGAAATTAAAATCAATTGAAATTATTGAAAAAAATTCAAATCTAACGATAGTGAATTTTTTTCAATGAATATTTTTAAACAGGGTAGAGCTTTTATAAGTAAACACAAAAAAAAAATTTCCCAATTGTAATAAAAATCTAACTTTCACCGAATTCGTTTTTCACCATTCCCAACAATATTTTCGTTATAAATAAGAAAGAATAATTTTCGATTTTATAATAAACGTAAAAAATAATTTATACTTACAACTCAATAGCCGTTGTTTGCGGGAACTCGTGACACGTGTTGAGTATTTTAGAGGTTATGTAAGTCACTTAATTAACTGATCGTGCGATTTACACTCAAAATTAATAATTTTATTAGTTATTAATAATTATTTATATTCAATAATATTAGTTATTAATAAATAATTAATAAAGTTACTCGAGAATATATTTGATATGAGAGTTACACTAAGATAGTAAAAATGTTTAACTACTACACTTGAAGCATAAACACTAATAATAGCCGAAAACTGTAGAGGTAGCATCTCTACTCCGTGCTGTTTACAGGGTGAGAAGTGACACCGGTAGACACATGGAGGGGATAACTTACCAAGTGATAATAATTGATGTTATCGAGCGGGATAGAAAATGATAAAATTATGAAAATGACTATTAAAAAGCAAGGGTTGGTGATAAAAAAGTGCAAATTTAGAGTTGTATGTATTTTTTGATGCCACATAATAAAAAAATAAAAAAAAAAAAATTTTATCAAAAAAATAAAAAACAAATTTTTAGGGTGAACACCCCTTATCACTTAGAGGTTAGAAAAATAGATAGTAGCCGATTCTCAAGCTTACTGAATATGCATAAAAAATTTCATGAGAATCGGTCAAGCCGTTTCGGAGGAGTATGGGAACGAACATTGTGACACGAGAATTTTATATATTATTTATATATATATATATATATATATATATATATATATATATATATATATATATATATATATATATATATATATATATATACGATATAATCGGCATTGTCTCTTCTCTAACTTCCGTAATTCTATACGGATCTCAATAAAACGTAACATACTTATTCTGAGGACAATTTCCGAGGTTAAGTTCTAAGATGAGCCAAATCTGTCGATTAGTTTAAAATTGAGAGCAATTCAAAAATTTTCAAAAATCGCAAAAAATTTTCACTTTTACCTTATTTCCGTGCAATAACAATGGAACGCGACATCCTATCAGATTTCTGTACATTGCATTTGAAAGCTTATTTAATAAGCTTCAATTTGTGTACTTATTTATTTCTCCAAATTAAATAGTTTAGGAATAATAGCAATTCAAAAATTTTCAAAATATTTTCAAGATATCTTATCAAAATTCTATAAATGGCATCTGAAAGCTTATTAAATAAGCTTTAATTTGTGTATCTCACTATGTCTAGGCCAAAAATCACCTGCTTTCTCAGACAGATTTAATGAAATTTTATTTTTGCATTCGTTTTGACGTCATTGTTGTTTAATCAAACAGAAATTTATTTTTTTTTTCGTATGCAACCCTAGTAGTATTTTTATTATTCATCATGAAATCTACTTCCATTTCGGCTGCTGAATGGCCTTTTTAGGGTTGCAGTCAAATAGTCAGATTGACAACATTCCGAATTAATAAATTACTAGAACTTAGAAAGTAAATATAAAATATAATTTAAAATAAATAATTTGAAAAATTTTAAAATTCCGAAAAATATAATTTTGAATAAAGAAAAAACTAAAGCTATATTAATAGAATCTTTCAAAGTCACAAAGTCTCAATAAATTAAAAAACATAACAACGAAAATTTTTACGCCAAAATAAATGAACAGACGAACACTCATTTAGCCGAAAAATGTGAATATATAGTTATTTGGATGAGTAATTTTCGACCGAATCATTGTATTATTCATATGGATGAGTATTTGGATGAATATACGTCGGAACGAACTTTTTTCGAAATTAAATTAATTTTAACTCTTGAGGAATATAAGATTTATGTTTACCTATATTCGATAGCTCGGTGTTTTATAATTTACAAAATTGTTTTTCGGCTAGTATTCTATTTAAGTTAATGTATTTCATAAACTCTGAATGTAGCGGAATTCTTAATTTTCTAAAGTTTTGATAATTCGGAATGCTTTCGATCTGACTGGTTGACCGCAACCTGTTTATTAGTGAGTAAAGGAAATACCGCGAAATATTTGAAATAAAAAAAAACTTAAATGAATCCATGATAGAAAATTAATTATAGCTTCAAGATATATTTAACAATCCAATATAACTCTGAATTATAAAAATTTCATTTTTAAAAAAGATAAATGAATACATTTTGATACTGGATTTAAAAAATTAATTTTGTTTTGTTTTTTATTAAATCAGTTTGTATGCATGGGAGGAACACCAAAGCGGATGGAGAATTTCGCCAATTTCATTATGAAAGAAATAGGTCACAAGCTTCCGACTGGTACTACTCTACTGGATATCAGCCAATATTCTTATCGTTACTCTATGTACAAAGTTGGTCCAGTCTTATCAATCAGCGTAAGTATTTCAATTGCCATTGTATATTGACACTTTAAATAATAAAGAAAAGCCGATATCAATTGAAATGATATCTTTACTTTTATGTTTAATTTTTTTTTTTTTTTATTATATCGATACATTCATACTCCCACATGAAATATAATATTAATTCATACAATACCTACTATCATAAAATTTTATAATGCCGTAATGTAAGACGAAGTTTATAATAAACAAATTGAAGAGAATGCTAATAATATTATTGTAAAGGATTGTTTTGCTTATAATATTGGCATATTTCAGAATTGAGAATAATACGTTCTTAAATTTCTTGATTAAATAATTGAAAGTAATCCATATTCAAATTTGACTAATAAATTCCATTGATGCGTATGAATTTCAAATTAACATTTCATTGTTGGTATGAATAAAACAACTCAGATAAAAAAAAAAAAAAAAAAACGATTCACTATATTGCAAAAATTGAAAGCAAATTTACAAAAAATTTCAAATCCAAATTTACTAAAAAAATATCAAGGTACACTGAAGAAAAAAAAATACTTGCCTTAGAAAGAAAATTTTCAATCCAAGAACAAACTAATTTTAAAGAAAACCGGTTGACTTGATTCAAGTACACAGAAAGAAAATTGTACGAAAAATTACGGTGAAAACATCGTAATTTTAGTATAGAACATTGTAGTGCCGGACCAGAACTCAAACATTATAATTTATACGATGCAACATCGTAAATTTCTATCATACAAATTAAATAGAAGTTTAGGTCACCGAAAAAATAATTCTATATCACCGAGGAATCGAACCCGGTGTCCTCTCCGCCATAAGCCCAAGGTTTATCCCCTTACGCTATCAGAGGGAAGATCTAAACTTTCTGTTCAGGCACACAATAAGACCCTCCATAAGTAGTTGGTCATCTTTCGGTGGTGGCGTCGTAAACTACTGGACTCTGTCTCTCTTTTATTAAAACATATAGTATGCGTCCTTATTCACTTGCTCTTACGGAAAAAAAATTACTAAATAACATCGTAATTTTCAATAATTCAAATTGAATTCTGTAGACGGCAGCATCATAAAAATCAAGATACTGAAAGTCTAGTCCTGGATAACGATGTTACCATTGTAATTTTTCATAGGATTTTTTTTCCGTGTATTACTCTTTTTTAAAATCTACTATTATAAGAACAAAAATAGTAATAATAATCAATTGGTACTTTATACTCTTTAGCATGGAATGGGAATACCGTCTGTCGGAATATTGTTGCACGAAGTTATCAAACTCATGTATCATGCAAAAGTTCGTGACCCTATATTCATCAGAATCGGAACATGCGGTGGAATTGGTCTTGAAGGTGGTACTGTTGTTATCAGTGAAGAGGCGGTTGATGGAATGCTCAAACCATACTATGAAGTGGTAAGAAAATATTCTATTGTTTTATCCATTGTTTCATTTTATCGCTTTAATTTATTTTTTCTTATGTCACTATTTTTTCTTTTTAAAAAGTTAAAGTTTTATTAACCATTTATCAAAAATATACTTTAATTTTGAAAACTAATAATAAAGAGCTTTTTCTTTCCACATATTGTGTACTTAGCTACTCGGTTTATAATCAAGTTGAATTTATGTTTGTTATTTCTCTCAAAATTATAAAAAATGTCAAATTTTTGCAGGATTTATTGTAGCGAAAATTTTACTTTCTCAAATGGAGATTTTATTTCTTGACTTAAGCTTGAAATATTATGTACAAAGACATGTCATAACTTAAAATAATTACATAAAGTTTTAATAAGAAATTTAAAAAAGTTTAGTAAATCCAAGTGCGCATGCGTGCTTTAAGCGCTCGTTTCATACATAAATTGATCAAAGTAAAGTTTAAATATACAAAAACTTTTCACTAATAACCTTTTAATGCTATTTTGAACTTAATTAAAATGCTATTTTTAACTTAATTAAAATTACAAAATTGCCTGACTTTGACGTGCTAAAAGTAAAGCACTATCTCAACCGCTTTGGGTTGGAAGAGAAGCAACAAAATTAGCACGTGATCGGTTAGAAATGATCTAATGATTTACTGATTTTGTAGGAAATCATCCAATGATCATTTAGAGATTAATTTTTTATCGCTGAGAGATCATACGGTGATTAATCATTGATCATTACGCGATAAATTAATAATCATGAAGTGAAAAATTAGCAATCCCTCAATGATCAATTAATGAACTCTGAGTGATCAGTTAATGATCATTGAGTGATCAATTTTTTATCACGAGCTGATCGATCATTGATCACTGGCAGGTATCCTATTAATCACAGAAATCAGCGATTGATCACTTCAAGATCACTCAGCGATCAATTTATGAACACTAAATGATCATTCGTGATAGAAAATTGATCACTCAATGATCATTTACTGATCACTCAGAGGTCATTAATTGATCATTGAGTGACTGCTAATTTTTCACTTACCGATTTTTTTTCGGTAGAGGGAACCGATTTTTTTTCGATAGAAGCTACTGGTTTTTTTCGGGAGCCTTTACCGAAAAAATCGGTAGCCTCTACCGAAAAAAAATCGGTAGCTGCTACCGATCGCCAATCGGTAGCCTCTACCAATTATTTTTTTCCGTGTACAGTGATCAATTAGCGATCTCTGAATGATCTCTCGTTGATCTATGGTAGACTCATAATTGATCACTTAGTGATCACGTACACTGATAAAAAAATTGACTTGACTCAAGAGCCAAACTCTTGAACCAAGAATACTATTTTGAAGAAAATGATTTTCTTGAGTCAAGAGAATAAATTCTTGAGCTAAGAAATTATTCTTGGTCTAAGAAAATTTTCTTGAGTCAAGAATTTATTCTCTTGACTCAAGAAAATCATTTTCTTCAAAATGGAATTCTTGGTTCAAGAGTTTGGCTCTTGAGTCGTCAATTTTTTTATCAGTGTAATGATCAGTTATTGATCAATAATTGATCAATCCATTTTTGTACGGGAGTGTATACACTGTAGTATTAAATGTCTTTAAGGTGTATTAAGAAATAAATTTTTATCCATGGCTGCTCAAAAGACAGAAAATTTTTCGAACTGTCAGCCGAAAAATATTAATTGTAATTTTACAAAACAGTATTAAGCTGCAATTTTCACTACTTTTCATAACGCAGATAAGGAAATTAAATACTAAATTTAATTAAAAATTGATTTAAAAGTAATAATGATGAGTCCTTCATAAAGACTTGAGAAATCCACTCTATAAGCTATTGCTACCACTTTTTTTTTACGTAAAAATAACAATTAATTATTGAAAAAATTTTTTTGACAAGTTCAGCGATAATTTTTGTTTTAAACGATGTATGAATTGTTGTATCATATATATGACTGTCAGGAACGATTCAATGTGATAAAAACATTGGAATTTTGATTTTTAGGCGATAAGAAAGCATGTACCTTCGCGCTCGCGTTTGAGACATCCAACAAAATTATTTATAATTTTAGCAAATAGTTTCTGCAAAATTCGATTGCTTTGATTAAAAATAGTTAAAATAGTAACAAGTGGAATAAAATCGCGAATTTTTCCCTATTATCCCTTAAGCATGGCAATAAATATTTTTTTTTTTTCGAAATTACAGCCAATATTGGGAAAAATGGTTCGACGACCAGCTAAATTGGACAAACAGTTGGTTAAGGAGTTGAACGCAATGGCGCATCCAGAGGATCCGTACGACACAGTAATCGGAAAAACTATGTGTACGCACGACTTTTATGAAGGCCAAGGTCGTCTTGATGGTGCATTCTGCGAGTTTACGGAAAATGATAAAATGGAGTATCTTCAAAAGCTGCAAAAAGCGGGTGTTGTTAATATTGAAATGGAAGCTGTAGCTTTCGCAGCGCTTACGCACCATGCTGGTATTAGATCTGCCATTGTATGTGTTACTTTGCTAGATAGACTGAAAGGTGATCAGGTAAATATAAATAAACAAATTACGACTAAAGACTTACACTAAAAATCTTAATAAAGTTCTGTAAAATTAGAAGTGCACACCTCAAAACCGTTCATTTAATTTAAAAGAAAAAAAACAATTTTATTGTTCATTTTTGAAGTATAATGAATAAGGAAAATTTATTATTTTCATTACTGATACGACGAAAAAAATTAGGAAAACGGTTGACCCTAAAAGCCATCCCTGCAACTTTTCGCTAATTCCATACTTCAAGCGCTTAAAATTGAACTTATGACGTTTTTGAGCTCTCCGAGCTCAAAGAGATAGCTGTTCCATGCTTTTGAGCTCGAAGAGAAGTTTCACAGAATACAATTTTTTGAATTTTCAAACTGCAATAACTTTTGAATGAATCAATAGATTTTCTCGCGGTTTATGGCATTCAACGTATTCTTTTGAATCATATGACTTACGGACGTGGCTAAAGGTACGGCTCACTGGGACATACGGAAGATGAAAAGTGGGACTTTATCACATCGGTGTGTGGGAAGTTACTACTTTCCGCTCTCCGTATGTCCCAGTGAGCCGTACCTTTAGCCACTCCGATGACTGACTTTCAAACACAAATTGATCAGACCGAAAATTTTGGAGCAATTGGAAAAAAATTCACTTTTTCCGAATTTTTTCGCCAACGATTTCACAAACGAATCAACTGATTTTGACCAGCCTGGCGGCGATCGACGTGGCTTTTTGATGTTAATAGATGTTTAGTTTTTGGAATCGATTGGTTAAGTCGTTTAAAAGTTATTCTCAAAAAATAAACATTTGACAAAAATTTTTTTTTTTTTATTTTTGTCATTTCTCGGAATCTACTGGTCCAAAACGGTTCGAAAACCACAGGAAATCTAAGTTTGATGGAACTTTTTAAAACGCCACTAGTTTGGTTCCAATCGTTCAAGCCGTTCAAAAGTTATAAGCAGTTTACATACGGCCACACACACACACACACACACACACACACACACACACACACGCGCGCGCGCGCGCACGCTGAAACATTCGGGGAAGTTTCCTAAGACCTCAATTGTCAACATCCGTTGGAAACTCGATTTTCAAAAAACGGGGTAAAACCAATAACTTCCCAACTTGTGATGGGCATATTTCTATTTTGAAAGAAATTTTTGTAGTTAAATTTGGTATCAAATTAAGAGTAGCTTCACATTTTGAGGTGTGCAATAAAGATTCATAATTCTGTATATTAATTTTTTACTTTCTTCTTTTTTTAGCTTATGGCACCGAAAGAAGTCTTAGAAGAGTGGCAGAAGAGACCGCAAATTTTAGTGTCACGATACATTACCAAATATCTGCAAACAAAAGGTCGCTTGTCACTAGAAGGCCACGGTTCGATGGCAGTTAAAAGCCCACGGCGTTTTAAACTCGTTCAACAAGAATCCGAAAACTACGACTAAATCGTTAGCGTTAAAATTTGTTCTTCAATTTTTCATACTTTCTTTATTTGGAATACATTTATTTTTTTTTTTTTTTTCATCCACCGATGCAATTCGAAAAATCTTGTTCTCTTAATAAATATTTATAGTACACCAAACTAAAATAAACTTTGTGATTCGCAATATATAATACTGGAATGTTATAATTATAAACTGAAACTTGCTGTTATTGAATTCATGAATTCATTAATTAGCTTCATGGCATTTCGAATTATTTAGTCTAGTTGTATTGAAATTAAACTTAATTTTAAAAAGTTAACATGAATATTAATATGATAATCATTTATTAATGATACTTTTATATCATTATAAAATTTTATATACAAATTTATACTTATTTTAAAATGTGTTCTGTTACGTAAATTATTTTTTCACAAGTGTAGTACTCAATTACTGGCATCAGTGGAGAGGGAATGCTAACTTTGCCACGTTTTGTTTTTTACAAAACAAGTGGTACACAAGTACAAATGAGTGCCGGTTTTAATAGCATGAGATGAAAAAAAAAAAAATTAGAAAGGCTATTTAATGTTTTAAATGAAAACGACATTCAATGAAAATTAGAAGAAAAATAAAAAGGAACTATAACCAATAAAAATACCTGTTTTAATTACATATCTAACATTTTAACAGTAACAAAGTTGAGTTTTGAATGAAAGAAAATAATAATAAATAGTTAAATTTATCGATGCTTAATAAAAAGCAAATGTTCTATGTTATATAAATGTTACATGGATTTTTCAGTGGCCTATGCGTTTTGCGCAGATGTAGTTGTATGTTTCTTTTTCAACATAATTCTCGGATGGAACTTTGAGTTTCAATACCTCCAGTACTATTCTACATGACGGCGATGCACAAAACCGATTAATTTATTTTGTGTCCTTAGAAAAAATGTCAGTTTATTATGTTTTTAAAGCACTTTAAAAAATCGGCTAAAAATTTACATGGGTTGCTTAAGATTAATCGGACGTTAAGGCAATGAATTGATAAAAATCTAAATTGTGAAATTGTTAATCTATACTAAGTAGTAAATACGGAAAAAAAAAAATTAGGACGACGGTTGACCCTAAAGGCCATCCCTGCAACTTCCCGCTCATTTTGTACTTAAGCGCTCAAAATGACACATTACGTTTTTGAGCTCTTCGAGCTCAAAACTCTAATAGCGGTTGAGTTTGATAAAAGTTTAATAAAACAAAATTTTTTGAATTTTCAAACCGCAATAACTTTTGAATGAATGAACCGATTTTCATGCGGTTGACGGTATTAAACGCAGTTTTTGAAGCCTCATTACGAACTTGTAAATTTTAATCGATCGAATCAAAAATTTCAAAGTAATTCCGAAAAAACACTTTTTTCGGATTTCTTTCGACAATGATAACTCACGAACGAATCAACCGATTTTGACCGGGCTGGCGGCGATCGACGTGGTATTTTGATGTTAAGAGCTGATTAGTTTTTGGAATCGATCGATGAAGCCGTTTAAAAGTTATTCCAAAAAAACCGCATTTGAAAAATTTTTTTTTGTAGTTTTCTTAAGATTTCTCAAAATCTACCGGTCCGAATCGATCCAAACGGTATTTAAAATCTAAGTTTGGTCAAGCCCTTTCAAATGGCACCAACCGCGATGGAATTGGTCAAGCCGTTCAATAGTTATAAGAGGGTCACACACACACACACACACACACACACACACACACACACACACACACACACACACACACACACACACACACACACACACACACACACACACACTCACACATACAGACATACTGATATCATCGGGAAAACATTCAGGGAAGCTTCCTAGGACCTCAAAACATCGAGATCTGATGAGAACTCGATTTTCGAAAAACGGGGTAAAACCAATAACTTCCCGATTTTAGAAAATTTCCATTTTCTTAGCGGGAAGTTAAAAATTTTTTTTCATTGGTAATATTCCTATGTTGACACACTAAATTTTACAATGCCGGCATTTGAAAAATAACTGTGTAACATAAGAGAGATTCTTATCTAAAAATAGAAAATTTTATTATGTTGACATAAGAAAAAAATAATTCCTATGTTAACGTACTAATTTTTACCACGCTAGCATTGCAAAAATCACTCTATAACATCGAAAAAATTTCTAAATTAATGTAGAGAATTTTACTATGTTAACACAGGAATACTTCTCATGTTAATATAAAAATTTCTACTATGTTAACAGAAGAAAAATTCCTGTGTTAACATACTAATTTTTACTATAAGCATTAAAAAAATAATTATGTTAACGTAGGAACAATTCATTTGGTAATAGAAGTGATCTTTAAAAATTTTCTAATCTAGCTGATTTTTGGAGAGTATTTTTAAAACACATTTAACTAACATATTTTCATAGAAGATTCAAAAAGAAATTTTGCGGTTTCTTCATAACACCCTAAAGTATGTCTTAATCAACTATTTTGTCCGGAAAACCAACTCTGAGATTTATAATGACTGTTTATTACATGATAACAGTATAAATTTACGGACATAAAGTAGTGGTATTTGAACTTGAAGTTAAAATTTGAAAATTGTGGTTAATTTAAAGTATGACTCGATACGCTAACCACGCGTAATTGTTTTTTACCTCATTACACAATGTACAATTAGTATTGAGGTTAATAGTTATAGTTAAAATAAATGACATGATATGCTATTGTATTGAAAAAAATGAAAATATATGCTGCGTATTAACTTTTTGTTTCCAATTTTTTTAAAACGCATAAGAAAAAAAACATTCCACATATTTTAAAAAATAGTTGATGTTATCTATTTTAAAAATAATATTTTCGTGACAAATTTCTGCGTAAAATGTTTAAGAAATTATTGTAAATTATAACTAAACGAAAAAATTCATATTAAAGAAATATAACTATTTAATATTTATATCATATTTATCGAAATCAACTATTTAATGATTAATTGTAACAATAAGCGAAATGCATAAAAAGAGAAAAATCAGTTGAAAAATATTAAATGTTATACTTTACTTAGTAATTAGCAATGTTGAATGTGTATGTCTATTTAGCAAAATCGCATAAAAATTAGTTTTATCATTAATATTGAATATTAATAAAATGCAATTTTAAAGTTTAATACATTTTATTAAAAAAAATTTTAATTCCATTGAATTTTTTATTCTTGAAAACAACGACGTATCTGTGATGCAATTAAAAAAAAATATATAAGCACAAAAAAATATGTTAATTATTATCGTTAATTAGATAACAGCTTCTGGTGCACAGACAAAAAAGTATACTTAACCCGTCGTAGGTCGCGTTAAGAGCGTGACGCCGCTTTTTTTACATTTCATCAATAATATTTTAAAAGAAAGTTCTAAAACAAATGTAATTCTTTCTTTGAACCTTTCTGAAAATGTAAAAGCAATAAATATATCTTAAAATGTTCTAGAAAAATTTTTAAATTGATTTTTCAACCCGGTTGGCGCCGTGGCATACGGTGCGAGTGAACGATGGAGACTTTCTTAAATTCTGGTATGACTATAAGTATCACTGCTGTCCCATTTAAATCATACAGCTGGGTAACGCTCACCAAGCAACGGAAATAGTTCGGTAAAATCACGCAACCTACGAAAGGTTAAACCGAGAAAATTCTAAGGAAGACCGAAGTTGTTTTGGAGTAAGAAGAAATTTTCTTGAGACAAGAAAATATTTTCGGCTCAAGAAATCCTAACTCAATTTGATATGAATTTTATCTTTCTAAATATTTTCTTGAGTTGAGAAAATTTATTCTAGAACCAATAATTTTTTCTTACTGTGTCTTGTTTCTAGACTTTTTGATTCAACTATGAAAGTCTGCATATTTGCATTTAAATTTTTACGTTATCTGTTGACTTATTGAAGTATGATTAACAATGAAAAAAAAAAAAAAACAAAAATTTAAGTTAATGATACACATTTATAACTTTGATTGTTTTTTGGATGTAAACCCAATTTATCAATTACAGTTAACTATAAAACAAGAAATGCTCAGATTGTGAATATCGTATATTCTATATTCTTAAACAAATATATAATAACATTTTACCTTTCAATAAGTTATCGAGTATAATCTATTATTTACTTTATGGTGATACGCTGTTCAGACTTCACCTCTAAGGTATATTTTTTTTTTTATTAGAAGGTTTGAGTGTAACAAATGAGTCAAAATAGTGATTTTAATTTTTTAGCATTCCCAATTCTTTTAATAGTTATTAAAATTCATTATTTTTATTTACGATTAAAATAACAAATTTAACTGTTGGTAATTATTAATAATTCAATAAAAAAAGTAATTAAATGAAAATTTTTTTTTTAAATCAGCGTTTTAATTGTATCACAATCATTTGTGTTTTACAATACTGTATACCCTAGACAGGAGATTACGACGGGGCCAAGCTTGGCTCAGGCTTGGCGCAACGTTTAAAACTCTGTTCCTGATTTGTAAACCAGCTTTGGCCCAGCCTTCGTAGAAGTCTGGAGTGATAACAGGGTGCCAAGCTTGGTTGCCAAGACTGGTCCAAGCTTTTTAATCAAGCCTGGCCCAAGTTTCGAAGCCAAAGCAAGCCCAGGCTTATTCACCACTATAGAATTTACTAGAAGTAGATTATGAAATATATTCAGATTTTAATTGTTTCATGTTGAACTAAATCAGTATTAAGAATCCAATTTAGAATAAATTGAATCCTCTGAAATAAAATAGTAAAATTCTACAAAAGGGTTGAATTAGGTATTTGCGTGATTTTTATATTGCTTAACTATTGATGATTTTAGATTGTATATAATTTTTTAGAATTTGTGAAAAAAAAATATTCGATTTTTGTTTATAAATATTTAAATAATTTAATAAATAAAAGTGGTCCTAAATTACATCAAATTCACGTGACGTAAAACGTGATGTGATTGGTTTGACGTCACTGTGCTGTTTCTGGCGCGTTAATTTGAATGTACCATGAATATTACATAACTTTATATTGCGGTGAAAAAATTCAAAGTAAGTTTTGGAAACTTTAAGTTTTATACATTACATCATTAATGCCAGACTTCACTGACAATAATTAAGATAGAAATAAATTCTTGTGTAATGTTTTTCTTTTAAAACAAACGTGAATACTTGTGTGGAGGTTATGATCATATATCAATGTTATTATACTAAGATTGCTAAGCAGCGTTAGTTTGAGCAGTGCAGTTAGTGATTATCAATAAATTAACAAAATGCCCCGACGAAAAGTGGATCCTGGTTTTTGTGAGACACGATCTGATAATTTACCATGAGTTGATGCGATGCATTTACGGTTGCATCTTATCTCGCTACTAACTCCGATTTCGTATTTGCAGAAATGAAAAGAGCAAAAGCTAACCTATATGTATACTTTTATATAGCTATTTAAATTAATGGAGTGTCTAGCCGTCCAATTATTCGGACGATTAATTTTTTCTTATCCGTCCGATATTCGGGTGAACAGATAGTATTTATTATTATTTCATTTTTGAATTTTAAATTCTTGCGCCCTGCTGCCATTTCTAGCTAGAGTGTTTCCGAATGCATCCTTTACTATTAAGCATTATTGAAGAAAATGCGAATTTAAAATTGAATTAAAGTTTCAAGTCATTTGAAGAATCACAAAAAAGAATAGAGGATTATCAAAATTATTCAAATTGTATTTTTTACAAAAGAGATTGTTCAACCATCATCGGTGTAGAAAAGAAGGTGTAAAAAGACCTATTGATAAAGGTTTAAAGTATTATTTTATCAAATATTATTGCATTCATGGTGAAAAAAATTTTAAATCAGTAGGAAGAGGAGAGAGATCGTCAAATACCTTCCAAAAAAAATGCCCAGCGTCATTTAAAGTTAGTGTGAGTGATGATGGAAAAAGGTTGTTCATATCGAGAATCGACTTACATCATAATCATCTTTCGACAACCCAATTGTATGAACACTTGCCTCAAACTCGACGGATGACTCCAAAAGTTAAAGAAAAGGTTAAGGAACTTATAAACCTAAAAGCTAATAAAACGAAAATTAAAGATCTAATTAGCGAACAAACTGGAAAAGTTGTATTATTAAAAGATATCCATAATTTAAAGTACAATGGAGAAAAAAAAATCAATCAGAAACTGTAAAAAATATTTTAATAAACGATTATAAAGCTGATTGTAATTTTTTAATTGTGGATAATATTTTCAAAGGTCTTTTTTTTGTTATACCGCAAATTAAATCAGCTATGGAATATTATCCTGAATATATTGGAATCGACGCATCATATAAATTACTAGCTGACCCGGCAAACGTTGTTTTGCCATATAAATAATTTCCTAGTAATTTCTAGTGTAGACAAAAAATAGCTTACTTATTGTAAGTATGTATGTATGTTAGAATGTGTATATTGTATGTATGTAAGAATGTGGTATATGCGTGAAATAAGCATGGAGCGCTGTGAACGATGAGGGAATATAAAAATAACAAAAGGCAAACATTATTTTTAAGTTATTATGATTTATTCCTTAAAATTATATATCATTAATTAAACAATTACGACAGTAACACTATTAAACAATATCAATCTCTTAATGCTATAGCGTGAACAATATTTTTTGTTAGTCCATCTTTAGCTAACACAAACAAACTGGATGGTTTACCCACTCGAAAGCATGCCACGTATAATTGTCCGTGTGAAAAACATGGTGTTCTCAAATCTAATCCACAAACAGACATCGTTTGACCTTGGGATTTGTTGATAGTCATTGCAAATACCAATCTAATCGGAAACTGAATACGTTTGAATTGAATTGGCACATCTGTAGGTATAATAGGAATCCGTGGTATGAGTATATTTTCACCTCTGAACTTGCCATTTAAAATCCTGGCTTCGATCCCGTTTTTCATTAATTTTTGAATGACTAATCGCGTACCGTTGCACAGCCGGGGCGGGTTCAAATTACGAAGCAAGATAATTGGAGATCCAACCTTTAATTGTAAATTATGCGGTGGCATGCCTGGCAAATCCAGTGAGTTCAAAAACTCTGTGGGAAAATTTACTGCTTCGCTGTCGTCGCAAACTGTATCAATAGATTTATATGATACCAAGTCCCCTGGCAATAACTGTTGTATCTTCAGATTTAAATTGTCAACGTCTACATTTTTTGCCGCTAAAATCGCTCTTTCTGCAAGCCACTTCATGATTTATGTACTGTGTGTGTACATCGGGAAATATTTATTCAATGAGAGTATCTTGCGAATCAGCGATTGTGCAGAAATCGGTCGGTAATTTGACGTATCCAGTTTCATCTATAGCAACTTTTCCATCACCGATATCTAAGAGTTGTTTTGAAAATGTTTCAGCGGATGGATCTTGAAGCATTTGAACGCGCATATTTATTTTTAGCTGTAATTTTTCAACATTACGCCACAATGGAGATGATTTTAAGCAAGCGTTGATCTCATCAGCGTATGTTGAACGTGGAATGACTGGAAGTGTTTGTCTGAAATCACCTGAAAGGACCAACAGAGTTCCGCCAAATAGTTTGTCACTGTTTTTAATATCTTTCAATGTCCTGTTCAACGCCTCAAGTGAATGTTTGTGTGCCATAGTACATTCATCCCAAATAATAATTTTACAACGTTTCAGCACAGTGGCCATGGACGATTGTTTCTTAATGTTGCATACTGCGTCAGGGTTATTCTGAATATTTAGTGGCAGCTTAAATACTGAATGAGCTGTTCTACCCCCATCCAATAAAGTTGCTGCAATGCCCGATGATGCAACGGCCAATGCGATGCCATTATTTGATCGTATTTCAGCAAGAATTAGCGAAATAACGAATGTTTTGCCAGTTCCACCCGGTGCATCCAAAAAGAAGAACCCACCTTGTCCAGCTGAAACTGCGAGCATAATGCGATCATAAATGGTTCTTTGTTCCTCATTCATTAGTGGGACATTGCGGGCAACAATCGCTGCCATTTCTACAGTACTGTACTGCAGTTCACGATTCATTTCAGTATTTATTAAATCAGATGCAGTTCGATTTGGCGAATTCATACCGAAATTACTAAGTGGTAAGTTGGCAATGACAATGCAAAGATCCTCAATAGCAATCAATGCTTCATTGTACATTTCGTCGCTGAATGTTATGGTTAGATCGTGGCACCGTATACGATGTTGATGCAATATATCATCAGTCATTGAATCTTTGTGATTTTCCCATAATATCTGTGCTCGGGCTGGGAAACATGTAGTCAACACTATAGCGAATAGTAGACGAATTTGTATTGCTGTACAGTTCAATGCAGCTTCAGCAAGCATGCATTCCCACTGGTTGTCGTCTTCCAGCAAGCCGAGTGCAAGGCATGCATCTTTATACGTTGGATATTGTTGCCCATTCACTTTACGTATATCTTGAAATGATAATGGGCCAGTAACATTAACCAACAACAGTCGAAGATAAAAGCACTCCGTGTGTCTTGGATTGACTTGCGGGGCATCCATGTTTTTGTTTGAGTCCATGTGAAATAGCGTCGTACTTGTGAATAGAGTAATGTTCGTGCAAAGGCACCAAAATCATCCGCACGATTACACAATTCAAAAAATGCAGTGAGTGTAGTTTTAGGTGGATTTATTGCACGATCAATCGCTGTCTCGTTCGTTAAAAATACACGCTGACCGTTTTCAAGATGGATGGCTAACTGAACAACTGCTGGATCCCGTTCATGAATTGGAAAACCAAAGATACGCCAAGCAGCTTCATTGGAGCTGATGTACCGACCAATTTGGTAGAGCGTTATTTCATCGTTTTTATTCACTGGAGGAGCATTCACATTAGTATTTTCCACTCTAAACACAGCCATATCACTGCCTTTATGGACATACTTGCAAATGTATTTGATGCTCTTCACAGAACTGCAGAACTCAACATTAATATGAGCATTATATGTCTTGCTCAGCAGAGGCGAATATGGCACCACCCAACGATTGTCAATATCAATGTCTGTGTTGATGATATTTTTAATAAATGATTGTCCGCCATTTTCAGGATTTCTTCGACGATATATTGGGTATCCGTCGACATTTGTGACCGTATCATTGGTAAAATCTTTAGGGAAATTTTTAGTACATTTACCATCAGCCATGCAAGGCGATGAACTATTAAGAGTACCACATGGACCATGAATCATGTTTGTTGTAACAATATCAAACAGCAGTTGGTCAGTGGATGGATCTGGAATTTCCGCAGAAATGATACTATCGATTTCTTCAGGACGGATTTTGTCGATGAACCAAACCAAAATGTGTGCATGAGGTAATCCTCGCTTTTGCCACTCAACCGAATACATCCAGCAACGTGTGGGACCAAATACATGTGATTTAGTAATGAAACTTATTAAAGACTTCAACTTTTGTCTGAACATACGTGCTGTAATGTCATGGCGATGTATTGCATTTTGGCCAGGTAGTAGCAAAGATGTAATCTCTGGCCATTTTGGATTACATGTGAACGTGATAAATAAACATGGTCGTCTGTATTCGCGCACGAAAGTCAGAGCATCCTGTATATATTCTTGCATATGACGTGGACTGCCTACGTACGATGATGGTAAAATGACATGGTTACCAATTTCGGCGACGTCGGCGTTGTTGTTGATAGCGTCTCGCAAATGAATGTACTCTTCCGCGCGCAGCTTTTGTTGATTATATCGTAAGTATCGTAGTCGTTCGCTCTCAATCTTCGCGTACATGTCGACCATGAATTGTTGACAAAGCTCACGACATCGTAAAATGACGTTGTCCAGGCCACGTCTAATCATTAATCGGTACGCATAATAATCCTTTGAGCTAACGTTCTTGTTTGTTTCAGCTCCTGTAATATTTGTTCATAAAAATTGATTTAAATTTATTACGTTTAATAATTTAATTGTTTTGTTAAATGATTAATGATCAATCTAATAAACAATGAAGTACCTGATACGAGATCTCGTTGTTTTATGTTTATGCAATATCCGTCTTGTCCCTTCCAGAATATTAGCGGATATTGGAGAGCGTCATATGAACGATGTGTGTCAGCAATGAACTGAAGATTATTATTTCTTCTACGAATCACAATTTCTCGTGCAGCTGTACAATCGCCAACCATGATTCCAGCAACATCATCAACAACGGGTGCATTGAATCTACGAATATGCTCTCCAGCTGGTGTTTTATCAGGATTAATGACGATAGCGTGATTATCGCTTTGTAATTGGTGCATATGTGATTTGAATATTTTCAACAACTCGTTGTGCTCGTTCAAAAGAGCATCTAGCTCGCTGACGATGCGCCTGGCATAAAGTGAATCAAGGTTATTATAATCACAACGTGCATTCACGCGATTGGCAAGTGCGCTTCCGGAATCCTCGCCGCCCATAAAGTAGATTTGTAAGAATTTATGTGGTTCGTTTGGCATTGGCAGCAGTGAGCCCATTTTATGATAAACTTGGCCTCTGATTTTGAATGTAGAATTGAATTGTTGACCATTTGCATTAGTATTTCGAACTATTTCTGTTGCTCCAAACGATGTCATTTGAAAGCATGAATTGAATCTTCGAATTGACTTCAGGAACACGTTAGAATCTGGATCCGTGCCGATAAGTAAGCCGTTCAATGGTTCAGGTGGTGTTTCAATTTCAGGTAGTTGCACTTTTCCTGACGCGCAACACATCCCAGCTGGCTCATTTTTGAATTTCAGAGCATGACAATGCCGACATTCCTTGTCCATAGCACCAATTACCACTTTTGAATGAGCATAATATTCAATATCGGGCTCATACTGGAATGCTAGACGCAGGAATGAATCAGATATAAATGCTCGATGTACCTGTTGTCGTTGTTGGTCATTTGTTCTTCGTCTATTGACTGTGAAACGGCGTGATTGTCGTTGTTATAATCTTCTGACTTCATTGCGTTCAGCTCGTGTATCTTCTGGCTCTTCCTGATGCAATTGCGCCATTCTGACACGTGCATCAGTATTTTGTTGCTGGATTTGTTCTTCTGTTCTTTCGGATCTGCTATTTCGCAAGTTTCGAGCTTTACTTGTACTGCGGCTCAAATCAGCCCCTTTGCGTTTTCTTGGCATTGCTCACTGTACAAAACATACATGAATAGAATTAATGAAATTATTTAATGATGAAAAATGTTAAAAGTATAATTAGGGCCAGGATTTTTCCCGCAGTTTTGAAATGATTAGTTTTAATTTATGAAATTATAACAAAAATATAAGTTTTATGGAAAAATTTTTCAAACAAAAGTAAAAAATTAAATTTTATGAAAACATTGTCTCTTATAATTTTTTCATACAACCAATATTTCCATTGACATTTCAAAATAAAGATTCATAATGATTGATTTTTTGGAAACTATGAAAATCTTAATTGTTCAATTCAGATGTGTTAATAAAATTAAATGAAACTTAAATTTTTATAAGATCAACAACATTTTCGATATAAAAAAAAGTATACTTACAACACAAAATCCGTTGTTATTGGAAGCTCGTGTCACGTGTTGAGTACTTTTGAGGTTATAAAATAACTTGATTAACTAATCGTGCAAAATACACTCAAAATTGATAATTTAATTATTATTGATAAAATAGGAATGATTAAAAGTTAATATGAGAGTTACACTGAGATAGCAAAATAATAATTGTCAACGTTACTACTACACTTGATGCATAAACAATAATGATGGCCGACAACTGTGTAGGGAGTGAGAAAGAAAGGAGACCGGCTTCGTTCTCATCCCTACTCCGTGCTGTTTACTGGGTCAGAAGTGACACCTGTAGACATCTGGCGGGGATAACTAATTAAATGACGATTGATCAGTTTTCGACCGGAGAGGAAAAATGATTAAATTACTAAAATGGCTATTAAAAAATAAGGGTTGATCGTAGAAGGGTGAAAATTGAGGATTGTATGTATTTTTGTATGTTGTATCATAAAAAAATAGAAATTAAAAATTTTGTCTAAAAAATAAAAAAAAAAATTTAGGGGTGGACTACCCCTAACATTTAGGGGGATAAAAAATAGATGTTGGCCGATTCTCATAGATATTGGATAAGCACAAAAAATTTCATCAAAATCGGTCAAGCCGTTTCGGAGGAGTATGGCAACGTAAACTGTGACACGAGAATTTTATATATTAGATTAAATAAATATTAGGGCACCTGTTGCAACGTGGCCAGTTGGCTTACATTAGGCAAACACCAATTTACCACCTGATGCAAATATCATCAGCAGATAACATGTAAAATCTGATTAGAAATTAAGGCCATTTTAGGAGGGTACCCCCCACTTTTTTTAAAAGTAAAATGGCGCTGCCTGGTGGCCAGTCCGGGTACTAAAAAAGTCCCTAGCACGTGAAAATATTCTAAATTAAATAAAAAATATAAATAATTATTGAATATAAAAAAAATGAATACTAATAATAATTAAAAAAATTGCTTTATATTTTGAAATAAAAAAAAATATATAACATTGACAGAATTATTTAAATCAACGATAAGCAGTTGTGGTGACCTTGAACTGTCAACGCCCTATTTATTTTTATGATATTATTAAAAAATAATGAAGCGATTGATAAAAAAAAAGACCAACGTAGCTCGAATTCTACAAAAATTAAAAATATATAAAAAATAACTTACAAATATTATCCCGACACAGGTGGATGTAGCTTGAAAAATAAAATTCATGTTTACATTTTGCATTTAGTAACTTTATGACAGCTGTAAGCAATATGCTCGTAATCGTTCGGCGCATGCCCGATGCATAACCGTCGTAGAGGGAAAAATTAAATTAAATAGATTGTTTTATTTTTTATATAAATTAAAATATCTCAGAAACTACGCGAAAGTAGTCGAGATATGCAGTAAATGAAACTTAGAGAATTTAATTACAAACAAAATGAGCTAAATTTGATATCTCTACGACCGATAGTTTACGAAATATTAATTTTTTAATAAAAAAAAAAAACGCGGTTCCGCTGAAGCGCTCATAAACAAATAGCTGTAACTCCGCTAAAAATCAATTGATTTACATTTTTTTTAATTATAGCTTTTTTTGTATTCTATAAGCAAAAAAATCAGCTACGGTCAAAAAAATTTTTTTGAATTTATTTGAATAATTTTTAGTTTTTTGAATTTCTGCATTAAAAAATAGTTAGAATTAGAAAAAAATTATTTTTTTTTCATATCAAAATTTTCCCCGCAGCAGATAATCGAGATGAAAAAAAAAATTTTGAAAAAATAATTTTTTTAGTGCGAAAATTTAGTTAACAAGTTTAAAAAAATATGAGCTCTACGGGGACTCGATGTCCGATCCCCGATCCGAGACAGTGCACGTGCGCGATTTCCCTCAAACCGTTGTCGGATAAAAATGGGGGAAATAATTATTATTTTTAGGCAAATAATAACAATAGTAAGCGGCCGCTCAGAAACTCGGAGTTATTTCTATTTTGTAACTTTTTGTTTTTTTCTAAGTCTTAATTAACTTTAAAAAAATCGATCCCATAATATAGGTATCAATCGATTCCAAATTTCATGAATCGTCCAGAAAACCTATCGACAGAAGATCGATTTTTTAAATGTTAACTAATTTTTTTTTTTATAATAAAATAAGTTAAACTTTTAAAAAATCAATTCGACAATGTAGGCATCAAATGATTCAGAATTTCATAAATCGTAAAGATATCCTATCGTGTGGAGAACGTTTTTTTTTTTAATTTTTCTATTTGTTTAAAAAAATAGTTAGTTAACAATTAAAATTTTGTTTTCACAGTGTAGGTATCAAACGATTTAGAATTTCATGAATCGTAAAGATATCCTATCGTGTGGATAAATTTTTTTTTTTTTTAATTTTACTATTTGTTTAAAAAAATAGTTACTTAATAATTAAAAATTTGTTTCCACAATGTAGGTATCAAACGTTTCAAAATTTCATGAATCGTAAAGATATCCTATGGTGTGGACAAACTTTTTTTTGAAATAATTTCTCTTTTTGTTTAAAAAAATAGTTAGTTAACAATTAAAAAATCGATTCCACAATATAGGTATCAATCGATTCGAAATTTCATGAATCGTAAAAATATCTTATCGTGTGAACTTTTTTTTTTTAATATTTCTATTTGTTTGAAAAAATAGTTAGTTAACAATTAAAAAATCGATTCGGCAATATCGGTATCAATTGATTCCAAATTTCCAAATGTGTTAATCAACTTTCAGAAATTTGATTTTTTTCATGAAGAGCTCAAAATCTTCGTATATAGGTGCAATTTTAGGCACCCAGGTATTAACGAAATTAGCGGGAAGTTGCAGAGATGGCCTTTAGGGTCAACCGTTTTCCTAATTTTTTTTTTAATTTTTCCATTTGTTAAAAAAAATTGTTAGTGAATAATTAAAAACTTGTTTCTACAATGTAGGTATCAAACGATTCAGAATTTCATGAATCGTGAAGATATCCTATGGTGAGGATAAACTTTTTTTAAGAAAATTTTTCTATTTTTCTATTTGTTTAAAAAAATAGTTAGTTAACAATTAAAAATTTTTTTCCACAATGTAGATATTAAACGATTAAAAATTTTATCAATTGTGAAGATATCCTATCTTATGGAGAACTTTTTTTTTTTTTAATTTTTTTATTTGTTTAAAAAAATTGTTAGTTAACAATTAAAAAATCTATTCGGCAATATAGGTATTAATTGATTTCAAATTTCGTAATGAGTTAACCAACTTTTAGAAATTTGACTTTTTATCGTTAGGTTTTCTAAACGTCATACAGGAAAAAATTAAATTAAATAGATTGTTTTATTTTATATGTAAATTTTACACCCAAGTCAATCTAAGTCCCGATATAATAATGTTAATATAAAATTTATGACTTTTCATGAAATATTCAACAAAAAAATTGTACAAATAAATTTGTACACCTTTTTATAAAAAAAAAAAATTAGAAAAACGGTAGACCCTGAAGGCCATCCGTGCAACTTTCCGCTAATTGCATACCTAGGTACTTAAAATTGCACTAATGATTTTTTTGAGCTCTCCGAGCTCAAAAATACAATTTATGTGTTATTTTGAGCTCTCTGAACTTAAAGAGACAGCTTTTCTATGCTTTTGAGCTCTTCGAGAGGTTATTATTTTTTTAGTTATTTACCAAAATTTTAGACCCTGAAGCCTTAGCTCCCTTAAATTATTTTTAACTTCCCTCTAAGAAAATTGAAAATTTTCAAAAATCGGGAAGTTATTGTTTTTACCCCGTTCTTTGAAAATCGAATTTTCATCAGATCTCGATGTTTTCAGGTCCTAGAAAGCTTCCCTGACTATTCCTGCGAAAAAAAATTTTTCAAGTGTCGTTTTTTTTATTACCTTTCAAACGGCTTGACTGATCAATTCTAAAAACTAATCAGCCCTTAACATCGAAAATCCACGTCAATCGCCACCAAGTTGGTCAAAATCGGCTGATTCGTTCGTGAGTTATCGTTGACGGAAGGAATCGAAAAAAAGTGTTTTTTTCGAATTACACCAAAATTTCCAGTCTGATCAATTTGCGTTTGAAAATATATTATAGAATTCAAAAAACTGCGTAGAATGCCGCCAACCCCGTGAAAATCGGTATATTTATTCAAAAATTATTGCGGTTTGAAAATTCAAAAAATAGTTTTTTATTAAACTTCTATTACACTTTTGAGCTCGGAGAGCTCAAAATTACACGAAAATTATATTTTTGAGCTCGAAGAGCTCAAAAACGTAATAATTGAAATTTTGAGCGCTTAATTACGAAAGTAGCGAGAAGTTGCAGAGATGGCCTTCAGGGTCAACCGTTTTTTTAACTTTTTTTTTATTTTTACTCGAATATTCTATAATTCACAATTTTTTGAGTCAATTTGATATTTCCAATCAAAAAAATTTTTTTGTATAACTTTTTTTTTATTTCATTTTTTATTTCCATACAATTTCAATGAGTGAGAAGGAGATAGATATTATTTTTTATTACATTCTTAGCCTATTGCGCATGACAACATTTAGAAGCGTAGCAGCTGAGCTGATAGAGAAATATTACTACCTATGTCTTATTTGCTCAGCTTACCGGCAAGGAATGTGACAGAACGATATTACCATCTCTGTCTTACTCATACAAACTCTATGGCAATTAAAAATTTTAATGTTACTTTTTTTGATACAAAACAATTTTTTAACTTCCCGCTAAGAAAACTAAAAATTTTCGAAAATCGAGTTTTCATCAGATCTCAACGTTTTGAGGCCCTAAGCAGCTTCCCTGACTATTCTCGCGATGGTATCTCTGTGTGTGTGTGTGTGTGTGTGTGTGTGTTTTTTTTTTTGTAAAGACATCAGTCTTGATAGGCTAGTTACCACCGCTGATGTTTTAGCACTTACGTGTTCAAACTGTTGTTTAAAGTTCAGTCGGGCATCCAGCGTCACCCCCAGATATCGGATAAATGGTTATGTATGTATGTATGTATGTATGTATGTATGTATGTATGTATGTATGTATGTATGGATGTATGTATGCATGTATGTATGCATGTATGTATGTATTCGTGTGTGTGTGTGTGTGTGTGTGTGTGTGTGTGTGTGTGCGTTTTTTTTTTTTGTAAAGAGGTACGAAAAAAGATCTTCAAAAGACACCGGTATTGTTAACTCTGCCGCCCATCTTCCGGCAGATATCGATAGTCGGTAGTGTGGAGATTTTTACCCACTAAAAAAAACATTCCTCTTCCCCTCTCCCCTAGATGGTACGGGGAGGACTGGATTGGAACCGCGTTAGCATTACTTCAATCCAGTCGTGCTGCGTCTCACGACGCCTACTCCTGGCTACTGGTCCCTTTCTGCGATTTTGTCTTTCAGGAGGTGCTGTGCATAAACTGCAACAGCTGACCAGTTTTCCTCTTGTTTGATCATATAGGTCACAAGGCTTGAGGGGGAGAGCCTGGTGCCTATGATCTCTTCAGTGTTTCTTCTGTAGTCCTTCCATCGAGCACACTCGAAGAATGTGTGTTCGGAGTCGTCGATTTTATCCGGGCAGTATTTGCACGTTGGTGTGCTGTGCAAACCCATCTTGAAAAGATAGGCATTGAACTGCCCATGTCCCGTCAATAGCTGGGTCAGGAATAAGTCCGTATCCCCGTGCTTCCGAGAGAGCCAGACGTTGATGTTTGGGATCAGGCGCGCCGTCCATCTGCCCGTCTCTCCCGATGTCCATCGGTCCTGCCACTCTTGCTGCGTTTCCGCCTTTATCCTCGTTCTTGCGTCCTTCATGTTATCATCACTGTCTTTAGCGTCATAGAGTTTTGCTCTTTCGAACGCTAATAGGTCGATGGGCGCGGCTCCTGCAATGACCAATACAGCCGCTTCGGAAACTGTGCGGTAGGCGCAGGCAACCCTGAGAGCGCCTCGCCGCTGTACTGCTGCGATCTTTCGCCGGTAGGTCTTCTGCTTTAATATGTCTGCCCATATCTCCACTCCATAAAGCAGTACCGAGTGGACTGCTTCTAGAAGAACTCTTCTCTTTTTTGTTCTTGGTCCCATGGTGTTGGTCATAATTCGTGCTAGGCTAGACACAGTCTTGCTGGCTTTCTTGCATGCACTGTCGAGGTGTTCACGGAAAGATAGTTTCTCGTCTATAATTACCCCTAGATACCGCAGGGCCCTTGTTGACGTCAGCGTTGTTCCTCCCATGTCCATAGCGAATGGTTTTGGAAACCATTTTTGACGGGTCAAAACGACCATCTCGGTTTTCTGTTTGGCGAGTTTCAGGTGATGCTTATCGAGCCAAGTCTCGACGGTGTCGATGGTTTCCCGAACTAGCAGTTCGGCCTCTTCCACGCTGTCCGCCACTATAGTGGCTGCAACGTCGTCTGCAAAGCCTGTTAGCTCTACTTGCTCTGGCAACGGGATTTCAAGAAGCTCGTCGTAGTCTGCGTTCCATAGATCAGGCCCCATTATTGAGCCTTGCGGCACGCCAGCCGTTATGGCGTATTCTTGTGGGCCTTCAGTAGTTTCCACTATTAGCTTTCTATCGTCAAGGTAGTTGTCGACTAGTGCCAGATTTTCTGGCTCCGCGTCAAACTTGTGCTCCAGAGCGTCTAAAATGTCTCCCCAATTTGCGCTGTTAAATGCGTTTTTGACATCTAGCGTGAGGAGAGTGCATGCCTTACGAGCTTTGAGGCTACCAGACCATGCTTGTGTTGCTGTCTTTATGACTTTCTTGATCGCTCCGACTGTCGAATGACCTTTCCGGAAGCCATGCTGGTTGGTGGCAAAACCTCCAGCACGGTCGATGTCGTCGCGAAGTCTCCCTTGTATGAGCTTCTCGAGCAGTTTTCCAGCAATGTCTAGCATACAGAGTGGTCTAAACGACGAAGGTGTTATGGGGGTTCCCTTACCTTTGTCTAAGAGAACCAATCTCTGCCGTTTCCAGACCGCGGAAAAGGTGCCAGTTGCCAAGCATGCGTTGTAGGTGTTCAGGAGTAAGTCTGGGTATTCCAGGGCTATAATCTTGATCACCGATGCCGGGATGCCATCAGGTCCAGGTGCCTTTCCTGTTTTGAGTGACTTGGCCACGTCTTGTAGTTCCTTAGTTGTGAAGGGCGTTACTTCGTTGTTTTTAGTGTAGTGTTTCTTCTCCCGCGGCGGGTGTTTGGGGAAAAGCTCCGCTACGATGCTATCCATTAAGGCTGGAGACTTCGGCGCCTCTGGTGAAGCCTTTCCAAGTCGTTTGGCGACAATTTGGTAGGCTTTACCCCAGATGTCATTGTCGAGATCGTTGCAGATCTCTTTCCACAACTTTGCTTTACTTGCTTTGATGGCTCGATTTAGCATCTTTTTGGCCTGCTTGTACCCTTTTGAATACAAGTCCTGGCTTGGGGAGCGTTTGGCGGCTCTCGTTGCGCGGCGACGTAGTTGATGGCACATTTTGCGAAGTTCCGCTATGTCTGTTGACCACCAGTACGCCGGCCTGCGAAAACTCCGGTTTTTCAACCGCGGCATAGAGGCGTCACATGCGGCGGAAATCTCCTTCATCGTATTTAGTACTGTCCTTTCTGTCTCGCTGCAAGTATCCGGAGTCGGGTTGTTCTGAAGGGTAGACCAGCTCCGTGCAAGTGAAGCTCGCAGTGCCTCTGGATCAAGCTTCCTGACATTCCACTTTCGCTTAGAAAGGTCGTGTTGTGATACCGGAGCAGATGCCAATCCAACGTTAAATGTCACGAACTGGTGATCACTGCCACTGTATTTTTCGGATACTGTCCAGTTTTCAATCATGTTGGCAGTCCTTGGAGTCGCCAACGAAATGTCGAGGATGAATTCTTGGTACCCCGGTCTTCTGAAAGTCGTGGTGCTCCCAGTATTTAGCACTATGAGGTCGAGTCTAGCCACGACGTCAGCGACCTCGTTGCCTCTGGTGTCGGAGAAATCAGCGCCCCATTCAGCCGATTTAGCATTGAAGTCACCAGCTACGATAACTTCGCCGTCGAACTTAGTGACCGCATCTTCTATATTTGCGAGTTTCTGTCGGAACACACTAATCCCTTCGTTAGGTGAGAGATAGACGCTCATGAAGTAGGTTGTGGGGGTTTGAATCCAGACAAAACCTGCTCCACCTCCGCTGTTGTTGACGGTAACGTTCTTTGTGTTCACAATCCAAATTGCTGCCGTGCCCGTTTCGTCTGCGAACCATGTTTTACCTTCGATGTTTAGATATTGCTCGCAGATAAAGCAGACGTCAATTTTATCTTCGAAAACACGCTGGCGCAGCAGGTTTTGCGCCAAGGCACACCTATTCAGGTTGCCTTGTAGTATGCGTGTCATTTCTGACCTTTCATGGCTTCTGCAAGTGCTTTGCGGAATGCCTTACACGCTCCAGTGCCAGAAATATGGCATAGACTATCCTGGGCATCTTTGTCCGAAGCACAAAGGAAGCATTTTAACTTCTCCGTGCAGTTTACGGCCTTGTGGTTCTCTCCGCCACATTTGTAGCAGCACCTGCTTCTGTCTGGTCCCGCACACTGACGTGTTTGGTGTCCATAACCAAGACATTTAAAACAACGTGTTACTTTTACTACTGGGCGTATACGACAGTTCACCAAACCGATCCGTATACGGGCCTTGTCAAGGGCCTTAATCGCATTGGGCTCGTCTAGTTCGCAGAAGGCTGCCCGATTACCTCGTGGTGTGGGTTTTGTCAAATTTACCCGTTTGACCTCCAGGTTGTCAGTGAATTCACGTTTGAGTGCTTCACGGACTTCGCTCTCGGTAGAGATTTCATCTAAGTCGAGGATCTCGATCGTTGTTGTTGGTGTTAGCGTCTTGACTGTGCCGATGTTTGCAGTGGCTGCCCTTACTGCATCGGTGAATGCCTTGCTGGTGTGTGTGTGTGTGTGTGTGTGTGTGTGTGTGTGTAAAAGTATGTGAACCGCTTATAACTTTTGAACGCCTCAACCAATTTCATCGCGGTTGGTATCATTCGAAAGGGCTTGACCAAACTTCGATTGTGAATACAATTTGGATCTATTCGGACCAGTCAATTTTGAGAAATCTCAAAATAACCACGAAAAAAAATTTTTTCTAATGTTGTTTTTTTGGAATAACTTTTAAATGGTTGTACTGATTAATTTAAAAAACTAATCAGCTTTAGACATCAAAAAACCACGTCGATCGCCTCCAACCTGGTCAAAATCAGTTTATTCGTTCGAGAGATATCGTGAACGAAAGAAAACCGAAAAAACTGTTTTTTCGGAATTGCTCCGAAATTCCTAGTTCGATCAATTCAAACTCAAAAATTCCTAATGAGGCTGAAAAAACTGTGTTAAATACCGCCAACCGCGTGACAATAGATTAATTCATTCTAAAGTTATTGTGGTTTGAAAATTCAAAAAATAGTGTTCTATGAAACTTACATCAGACTTTTGAGCTCGAAGAGCTCAAAAGCATAAAAGAGCCATCCCTTGGAGCTCTAAGAGCTTTAAATTAACTGATTCAACAAATAATTTTTAAAATAAAATAAAGGATGTTTATTAAAAATATACAAAAAAAAAATTTAATAATTGTGAAAATGAAAACTTGGGCCTGCACGGGAAAGAAAACGTTTATCATCATTATTATCATCATCATTCTCATTGTTATTTTTAAATTTCTTCAAATGACGATGCACGACTTTGTAGGCCTCATTCCTCATCTTCCGCTTCTGCCCTTCATTGCTCCCTCTTTTACATTGCATCTTATTTGTAAAATCTAATAATATAAGTAATGTAAAATTTTGGAAAATTCAAAAGTGCATGCCTCATAACGCTCATTCATTTTTTAACCAAAAAATAAATTTTGTTATTGATTTTTACAAGAAAAAGAAAAATAATTAAGTAATTTCAAATTTATGTAATGATTGAAAAAAAATTTTTTTTTTCAAAAATCAATAGCCAATCCTTGTAGAGAATTTATTCAAGTTTTAAAATTTAACCTTAAATTTTCTGTGCGATCATTGGTTGCTGAGATATTGGTAATCAAAGACAAAATGATCTTTTTCCATTCAAACACCGATATCTCAGCGAGAAATGCATGTATCGAGATTTTGAAAATACCAAATTGAAGCTGAATAAACAAGTTATCCGTTCCATGTAAGGTTAAGTCAAAAAAAATTTTTCTCCCCTCCGGGCGGAAAGCGTCAATTTTCCGCCCACTGCGCTAAATGAAAATGCCGCTCTCCGCCTCCGTCGAGGAAAAAAATACACTGATAGAAAAATAATCTTGATTCAAGAAACTTTTTTTCTTCAAAACTTGAACTCTTGAAACTAGATATAGATATATTTCTTTCAAGAATTTTTGTCTCTTGGTTCAAGATAGGCGATAACATTGATTCAAGATGTTACCAACTTGTGTTAAGAATGGCTTTTTTTTTGAGTCATTCATTAATTTACTTATTTCCAATAAATAATTTTTATTTGGTATAACAATTAAAGACTATTTAGTTTTTGAAATATACTTAGATGAATTATTTTAAGTTTTTTAAACGACAATGTTATTTTGATTGAAAAACTTAAATGTATCGATTGAACATAATATAGCTCTTAAGCCAAGAAAATCTAAATCAAGACAAGAAATTCTTAAAGCAAAATAATCATTTGTCTTCCAAAATAGATTCTTAGATCAACAAAATATCTCTTGAGTCAACATAAATTTTCTATCAGTGTAGTATACACACCACGGACAGTAAATAAGAAAGCCTCAGATCACATGTTTATTGACCTCGGACAAAAATTACATGTGATCTGAGACATTTCTTATTTTACTGCTCTAGATGTGTAATATACTATTTCCAAGTCCGTAAATGAAAAAAGAGAACCATAAAAATTTCGATAATTTTTTTTTCGGTGGTTTTCTTAAGATTAATCGACAAAAAATTTTAATAAAAAATTTTCAAGCTCAAATCCAAAAACTAGACACTTAGAGCTACAATTTGCCTTTGTTTATTTGCTGTAAGACCATTTTACTACAAGTTACAGCCTGTTGAAAATCCCCCAAAAATTTGGATTTTTTTCTTGCTCCCTTAATTTTTTTAAGAAGTATATATATATTGTAACGTACTGTTAAAAAAAAAAAAAAAAAAAAAAAAAAAAAAAAAATTTGTTTTGGAAAAATACTTAATAGAAAAAAAATAGCAGTGCGCATGCGCCACGGAGTGGATACCGGGGAGCGAGCACACACATCGGGGGGAAAAGAGACCGCCTTGAGTGTAAACAGAAGGAGCACGTATTTTGGTTTCTGTTTTTTTTATTAAAAAAAAAAAGTGAAGACTATAATTTGTAATAAATTGATTAGGAATAATTAAATTAAGTGTAGTCCAAGGACTCCAGTTTTTGTTGCTAGCACCAAGCTCTTTCTGAAGGGTGATAATAATTATTTTGATATATTCTGAAAATCGACATTGTATCAAGTAAGCGTTGAATTAATATTTGGTATTGGGTTAGAATTGCGTAGCTCCGGCTTTCAACTCCAGGCTTACTAGTTAAATTTTATATTGAACTATCGCTAATTAGGCTAGTTAATTAAAGGTTGCTAAATAAATTGATTATTTGTTTAAATAAAAGTACTAGGAAAATTACTATTTGTAAAGCTGACGGCGTCCTGCGTGACGTCATAGCCTTGAAATTCTTCTTTGATTATTCATAAATTGTTTCTTTTAATAAATTTGAAAAATGGGAAAATAATATTGAGACATTAATTGACACAACCTATAATCTGCATAATCTCCTGAATTCCCTTTGAGAGTAAATTGTCTTTAGCCGGTAATTGAAATTTTTTTTGCTTGGTTGATTATCTATTTTGTTAATTTTTAATAAAATTAACTGGCGCCTTCTGGGTAACAGTTACTGTTATTTGATGTTGTATAATTCTTTTGCTACATTCGAAGGCGCGCCAAGTTAGTAAGTTTGTACGTAATAATAATTTCAATTGGATTTTCACATCAAATAGAATCAATTTATTTAAACATTATTTAATATTACGTTACAATTTGGCGCCCGAAACGTGGGGCCCCCAGGAGAAATTTTAAAGCAGATTATAGGTGGTACAAAGAATGGTGGCTACGTAGTTGGAATACCTAAGAAATTATTGTAAACATTGTGCTTTTGCTTGATTTCAATTCTAATTCATATTGCTTTATGGCTTACTAATTTATTTTATTTTAAATTTTTTTCTGCTTTACACGCGAGTATTCTCATCGTATCCTTTCCCTCTAATTATCGTAAACAAGAGTAGGTCCAAAATGCGTTTGATCAACGTAGATAGTTGGGACGAGATAAAATTGCGTCTCGCACTGAGATTAGTGAGACTACCAGAAGAAGGCGATCGTCAGGAACTGATAGCACGAGTCAAGCGATTCTCAATATTAATATCAGGCCATATGGGGCACCTGTTGGAAGAGCCACTGGTAGACAACGGTCCAGATAACCTTGAAGAATGGGCTAGAGAACCTGGGTCATCAACCGTACAAAGCGAGGTGGACAGTGGGACAAACGACGGTGCGAGCGATGCAGAGACGTCCGAAAGAAGCAATGCTGAATCCACGAAGCGAACTATCATGCTTCCCAAGGAATGGCAAGGTGAGTGTATTCGTGTTACCTTGGAGAATAATGAATGTCTTTTTGTAGAATCTCCGGAGCGTCTGAGAAGGAGCCATAAGAGGGGAGGGGATCTACTAGGACTATATGCCTCTACATCAACACTTCTGGCTCCAAGGACCTCACCGAGGGTCCCACCAATGCCGGCACCTAGGCATAAGCAGGTGGAGGTACCCACAAAGAAATCCAGCATTTACAAAACTGAGGTTTTGTGCGATGTATCGACAGATGGGGAAGATTTGCCGCGAGATCCCCCTAGAAGACGGACGACTGAGCCGAGAAGAAGGTCAGCGCGGTTGTTAGCGAAACATGACGACAAGGCGGAACGTTCGGAGAACGAGGCGCCGAGAAAAGTTTTGTCTTCGCGATCAACACCGTTGCTACCGCCAGGCAGGAAAACGTCGTCGTCAGGAGTGAATTTGTCACAGAATTCGGGATCGCGTGCAAATCCAAGCATCGAACATGTTCACCGATGGGGAGTTTCTTTCTCTGGAAAGAGCGAGGAGAATTTAGAAGACTTTCTGGCTGAGTTTGAGGAAAAATGTGAGGCCAGAGGGCTCAATGATAATGAAACGCTGCAGTTGGTGCCTGAAGTATTAAAAGGCACTGCCCTGAAATGGTTCAGGCAGAATAAAAAGCAATGGAGCTCCCTGAGAGAGTTCAAAGCTCATCTCCAAATGTGGTTCAATCCAGAAACAAATTCTACTAGACTCGAACAAATTATTTGGACCAGAAATCAGCGACTGGAAGAGTCTGGCATGGAATATGTCATTGAAATGCAGAGTCTGTTCACAAGATTGTCAAAAAGCATTTCAGAACGTCAGCAGTTGGATCGAGTCTACGATGGCTTACGGGCTCGATATTCACTAGCGTTCGACAGGGAAGACTTTATAACTTATTCAGACCTGATTCGTATAATAGTTAAATATGAATCTCGTTGGAAGAAAGAAGCCAAGGAGTCTTCAAGAGCGGATAAAAAGTCGCCTAAGAAATCTAGTGGCACCAAAGCTGAAGATGAGCAAGTCTGCACGGTTGATGAGAAGTCAGCTGTCACTAAAGGGCCCAAGTATGCGTCCAAAGAGGGCACATCGAGTTCGAACCAGCCAGGAACATCTTCGGGGAAGCCGAAGAGCTTTAACCAGCAGCGGAGATCAAGAAGATCGTCTCCAATGCGCAATTACAGGCTAATTGGCCAACCCACAGCTCCAGCAGGAACAAATACCACCACGAGTGCATCAGACGCTAAACCCAAAGAACAATTAGATTGTTTCCGGTGTGGGAAAATTGGACACTTGTATCGGGAGTGTCAAGAGCCATTGACACTCGTGTGTTATCGATGTGGACGTCCTGGTGTGACAGTCAGAACCTGTCCAACCTGTAACCCAATAGAGCAGGGAAATGGCCAGGGGAGCAGCGCTCAAGGGGAGGCAGCGGGCTCCGAGGCTGTGACAACTCCCAGGACACAGTAAGTGATGAAAATGGTGGGATTCCTATATCATGTGGAATTACTACTGCTCAGGGTAGTATTTCTCAGGAATCCGAAGACACCTGTGACTCAGAGAGTCACAATAAATCTGAGCGTGATTTGTTTAATTTAGAAAATGCCCCGGTGGAGCGTGAAATCATTGTAGAAAACCCCATGTTGTCACCAAAATTATCTGAGACGACAATAAAGATCGGAGCCGTTTATGCTGTATTGGAGAAAAATACGCAAATTAATTTCAAGAGAATGATAGCTAAATTGTGGATTGGCAATACAGAACTTGACGCATTAATTGATTCTGGAGCGACAAGGTCCTATGTGTCTCGGCGAGGAAAACAAGCCATTTTGGAGGCTTGTATTCCGATTGAGGAAGCTGAAAATATGGCAGTAGGAGTTGCTAATGGTGAACGTGAGAAGATTTTGGGAATTGCTCACGTACCAGCCACTATGGATGGAGTAACCCGTACTCTCGCAATTAGGATTTGCGAGAGGTTAGACGCAGAGTGTATCTTGGGCATGGATTTCATCTATACGTTTGGTTTTACCATTTCGGCAGAATCAAGACAATGGTGGGTGCTTGGAGGACAACGTCACCCACTATCAACGTCAGATATTGAATCTGAAACCTGTTGCGGCTTAGCCGAGCTCTCCGATTTGGAAAAAGAGAGTGTCAAACAGTTCGTTGCGGATTCACTGGACCAAATGCTAAACGACTTTGGACTGACCAACCTTACGGAACATGTGATCGATGTTCAAGATCACGAGCCAATACGACAGAGGCCGTATCCAGCTTCTCCTAGGATAAATCAAGCTATTCAGGAACAAGTCCGAGAAATGGAACGGGATGGAGTGATAGAAAGGTCATCCAGCCCATGGTCAGTGCCTATAGTGATGCATCCGAAACCAGATGGTTCTTATAGATTTTGTTTGGACTTCAGGGCAGTAAATGAAGTCACAAAAAAGGATGCGTATCCCATTCCGAGGATGGATAAGATACTTGATGGCTTGAGAGGTGCAAGATATATCTCAAATATAGATTTGAGTCACGCGTATCATCAGATACCATTGCACCCGTCCAGCAAGGAAAAGACAGCGTTCCGAGTACCTGGAATGGGTCTATATCAATTTAAGAGAATGCCTTATGGTTTAACCAACGCGCCCGCGACATTTCAACGGCTCGTCGATTCCTTGTTTGGCCCGGAATGGGAACCATATGTGTATGCCTATTTGGACGATATTATTATTTCAACTCCAACACTAGAAACGCACCTGGAATTGGTCAGGAAGGTCCTAAACCGCCTGAAGGAGGCTGGTCTGGTGATCAATAAAGAAAAAAGTCATTTCTGCCGGGAGTCGATTAAATATCTGGGGTTTGTAGTGGATCGTGAGGGGACTCGCGTTGATCCGGACAAGATTACTCCATTAAAAAATTATCCGACACCGAAGAATAGAGCTGAGGTCAGAAGCTTTCTAGGATCTGTCAGCTGGTACCGGAAATTTATTAAAAATTGTGCCACTATAGCGGCACCATTGCAAAAATTGGTCAGCCCCAACAACAAATGGGAATGGAATGAAGAGCAACAGACAGCGTTTGAAAGACTCAAGCAAGAAATTATCACAGCACCAGTCTTAGTGTATCCAGACTTTACAAAGCCGTTCAAGTTATATACTGACGCCAGTGATGTGGGCCTGGGTGCAGTATTGCACCAGGAAATTAATGGCAAGGAATATTTAATTGCTTGCGCGAGTCGTAATTTACAGCCGGCTGAGAGGAAATATTCTACGACAGAAAAAGAGTGCCTAGCGGTTATTTGGGCCCTTCAGAAGTACCGAGCATATCTGGAGGGATATAATTTCACGGTGGTCACTGACGACAGTAGTTTGCGATGGCTGCAAAATTTAAAAGATCCAGTAGGAAGACTCGCTCGCTGGGCGATGAAGTTGTTAACCTTCCCGTGTAAAATAGTGCACAGACGCGGTACCGAAAATCAAGTACCGGACGCCTTATCAAGAATACCCGGAACACGCCAGGAAAACCCCGAAGAAATCAATTTGTTACAAGATGATGATCCCGACGAGGAGGTTGATGAGGAGGAATTCAGCTGGTATCAGCGGCAGATTGACCGGGTGATAGCTCATCCCGAGAGATTTCCAGACTACGACTTCTTCAATGAGCAATTATATGTGTTGCGACCTGATCGGCTAAAAGAATTAGCAGTTCGGGACTTGGAGGCATGGAAATTAGTTGTGCCTCCCGAACACAGACTTCGAGTGCTCCAGGAGGAGCACGATAATCCCCGAGCTGGTCATTATGGAGCAGAAAAGACGTATCGTCGATTAGCCGTGTGGTATTATTGGCCTGCTATGCTCCGGGATGTGAAGCAATACGTGGCTGACTGCATCACTTGTCAACGAGTCAAGCCAGAACAAGCGGTTCCCGTGGGATTAATGGGTCAGCGGGACTATGATGGACCTTGGAAAGTGGTGGCAGCCGACATAATGGGGCCACTGCCCCGTACTAATAAGGGAAATCGTTACCTCTTAGTGATACAGGATCTATTCACGAGGTATGTTGAAGTAGCGGCATTAAAACATGCCACTGGAGATGCTATTCGGGATATCTTCGAAAAAGAAGTCATATATCGACATGGGTGTCCGGAGGTCTTACTGGTGGACAATGGGTCTGAATTTACCAACAGGAATATCAATGAGATGGGGGAAGAATTCGGCATTATAATCACACATGTCCCACCATATCACCCACAAGCAAACCCAGTGGAGAGAATCAACAGAGTCCTCAAGACAATGATGAGATCATATCTAGATGACGTCCATGATGAATGGGACAAACACCTGGAAGAATTTATTTTTGCCTATAATACAGCAGCTCATTCATCAATGGGACACGTGAGCCCGGCGTTTATGAATTTTGGCCGAGAATTAAAACCCGGGGGGATTTTAAAAGAAGAAGTCGGAGAAGCTCCAGATCGATATGTGCAAGATCATCAGCAATGGATCGAAAGAACCCAGCGGTTACAAGACTTCCGAGATTTAATATCTCAATATATACAGGGTGCCTCCAATAGGCAGGCTTATTATTACAATTTGAGGAGGAGAGAGAGCAACTATTTAGTAGGAGATGTAGTGTGGAAGAAGAATTATATTTTATCTGATGCAGTTCGACATGTGGCTGCAAAACTTGCACCGAAATTTGCCGGTCCATTTACAGTGGTGACAGTAGTGTCACCAACAATTGTCGAGTTGGAAAATATGGATGGTGTAAACATTGGTAGGCAGCACGTCTCAAAATTGAAGCCCTACCGTGGCCCAAATCCTGGAGATGGTCATTAGCTTGCTAGATGAATATTGCTAAATCTTTGCGTTACTTTGACTGCTTCTATAAAATCTCTCTTCGGACTAATTAATTTTATGGATTATTTCGCAGGAGATGAACGGTCACTGGTTTGATCAAATCAGGAAAGATAATTAGTGACACTCTTGTTTACGAGCCCCCAGTCTCGCTAATATTGAATATTTCAGGGTCATGGGTTCGAGCGGTGAAGCAGGTAAAACAAAGGCACAATGGATGTAAGTACCAAATATTAAATAAAATTTTTTTTGCGAACTCGCGGGAGCTCGTGTCCAGGGAAGGGGCATTGTAACGTACTGTTAAAAAAAAAAAAAAAAAAAAAAAAAAAAAAAAAAATTTGTTTTGGAAAAATACTTAATAGAAAAAAAATAGCAGTGCGCATGCGCCACGGAGTGGATACCGGGGAGCGAGCACACACATCGGGGGGAAAAGAGACCGCCTTGAGTGTAAACAGAAGGAGCACGTATTTTGGTTTCTGTTTTTTTTATTAAAAAAAAAAAGTGAAGACTATAATTTGTAATAAATTGATTAGGAATAATTAAATTAAGTGTAGTCCAAGGACTCCAGTTTTTGTTGCTAGCACCAAGCTCTTTCTGAAGGGTGATAATAATTATTTTGATATATTCTGAAAATCGACATTGTATCAAGTAAGCGTTGAATTAATATTTGGTATTGGGTTAGAATTGCGTAGCTCCGGCTTTCAACTCCAGGCTTACTAGTTAAATTTTATATTGAACTATCGCTAATTAGGCTAGTTAATTAAAGGTTGCTAAATAAATTGATTATTTGTTTAAATAAAAGTACTAGGAAAATTACTATTTGTAAAGCTGACGGCGTCCTGCGTGACGTCATAGCCTTGAAATTCTTCTTTGATTATTCATAAATTGTTTCTTTTAATAAATTTGAAAAATGGGAAAATAATATTGAGACATTAATTGACACAACCTATAATCTGCATAATCTCCTGAATTCCCTTTGAGAGTAAATTGTCTTTAGCCGGTAATTGAAATTTTTTTTGCTTGGTTGATTATCTATTTTGTTAATTTTTAATAAAATTAACTGGCGCCTTCTGGGTAACAGTTACTGTTATTTGATGTTGTATAATTCTTTTGCTACATTCGAAGGCGTGCCAAGTTGGTAAGTTTGTACGTAATAATAATTTCAATTGGATTTTCACATCAAATAGAATCAATTTATTTAAACATTATTTAATATTACGTTACAATATATATACATATATATAATGCTTACCCTTTTCCATATCGTCTTGCCGCTGATCACCTCCACCTCTTCCTCCACGGCCACCTTCTCCTCCATAGCCACCTCCTCCTCCTCTTCCACGTCCACCTTCTCCTCCATAGCCACCTCCTCCTCCTCCTCTACGGCCGCCTCCTGCTCCATGGTCATATTCAACTTCAACGCCACCTTCTTGTTCACGACCACCTTCTCCTTCACCCTCTCTTCCACGTCCATTTTCTCTTTCATGGCCACTTTCTCCTTCACGGCCACCTCCTTTTCCCCCACGGTCACCTCCACCTCCTCTTCCTCCACGGCCACCTCCTCTTCCACGACCACCTCCTCTTCCACAGCCATCTCCTCTTCCACGGTCACTTCCTCCTCCTCGCCCACCTCTTTCACCACCTTCTTCTCTTTCTCCTGGTCCAACTCTTCTGCCATCGCTTCCCTCATCTACTTCTTCATCATCGTCATTCTAAAAAAAAAAAAAAATTAACAAATTATACTGCACAATTCTTTACAAGGCTTGTGCAAGACTGCTCTTAAGTTCGATAGTTGTTAGCGTCGTGTTCTATCTAGGGAGCTTGTAGCAGATAATTATTACAGGTAGAAATTGCCGATGTTGTGCAAGTCTACCACAAAAATTTGACTCGGTCTTATCACAACAAATTACATATCTGTGTCTATTCCTTTTTAAGCCATGTGCAAACATTTGCTGCATGCAAGATTCTTCAGTACAACTATGGAAAAGTCATGTACAATTCTTGAGTCCATTTCTAGATGGAGACGCTAGTAACTATTCGTTTTGCACAAGCTCCCCTGATAGCCACGCTTTGATTTAAAGTAGTTGGATTTCAGCAGTTACAGTTAACTTGACATCAAGCTTGCCGTAAATTATTACAGTACAACAGTTGTAAACAAATTGACTAAAATCTACAGCCCGAATTTGAATACAAGTTAACACCGAACTTTTGGTTAAATTGTACTCCAACTTGAATAAAATACTTGTACTGCAAGTCTTGACGTCAAATTGCAGTGTAACTTGTAGACAACTCAAATAAAAACGTTTGGTTTGCAACTTTTTTCATCAAATTGGCTACAAATTTCGGCAGTAGATTGAATAAAAGTTTGAGTTAAGGTGGCTATCAGGGTCTCGCTCAAGAATTTTATTTGATTTTATGTTTCTTGGGAAGGAACTTACTGACGAATGTTTAAGGTAGTACGGTTATGAAAACAATATTTTAAGAAATCCTCGAAACTTTGAATATATAAGTCATTAAATACATAATACATATGCTGTTAAAATTTGAAAACGATTTACCGTACCTAACTTGAGATAATTGCAATTGAAAATGACATTTTTGTACATGTAACATAGGAGAAGCGTGGGAAACTGACAGTATTTTTAATTTTTTCCATCGAAGGAATTTCACCACTTTATCGAAAACCTAGTAGATTGAAGAATATGATATTTCGAACAATTATAAAAAAAATAAAAATTATTTACCGTGTAATTTTCGAGATTAATTAAAATAAATTTCACTTTTAGAGAATCATTTTTAGGAGAAGGAGTACGAAAAACAGCCGCTGGTCACTGAAACCGTAGTGTGTGTGTATATGTATAGAGAATATAGTAGTCGACGAGTACAGTAACGTTATAAAAACTTAACCTACAACCTTACTTCTATCGATACGTATAACATGGATGGTGAGCCAAAATTTTTTATCTGGACTATCGCGGAGGTACTAACCTTAACCAACAGCTTCTTCTGCAACATCTCAATGGCGTTCTTTTGCCTGTTGTAGGCGTCATGGTTCTGTTGAAGAGTCTTCATTATTTTCTCTACGTCAGAGGACAGCTTTTGAATAGCTGAATTAATAGAAAAAATTATAAATAAATATAAAATAAATTTCAAAAAAAATTATGAAAAGTGAAATCTACCTATCCATATCGGGTGTCGCCGAATGGCTTTTTTTAATGTTATGAGCCGACGATTAATTAATTTTTTATTTTTTTTTAATTCTCCAAACTACCAAAGAAATTATCAAAAGTGTGTTTTTTTTTTCAACTATTTTTTTTTTCGATCTCATCGTAAAATCTTGTTGCAAGGACCAAAAAAAAAAAAATCCCTTAAGTTTGGGCCCTTAATATTAATATTAAGTCCTCGACCCAGGCGTGTAAAGATTTCCCATTAAAAAAACATGGAAACTCTGATTTTTTATCTGTAAATTTCTGTATTTCAGTGGCATTTTCTAGCATCGCTTCAACCATGGACTGGTTTTCTTCAGAATTAAATGCGCTACAAAAGTGTCCATTGCGGTCAAGCCGTAACTGAAACCGGCGAGGTAGTACAGGCCTCTAAACTTGATTTTTCCATGAAATTCGCGTTTCCTTGCATTTATCTCCCGAATGACAAGAGCTATACAAAAAATGTGAATGAAAAATTTGTAAAAAATTCAATTTCCTACAAAAAAAGTCTTTAGCACCAAGTCGCTAAAATCACTAGTTTTTAAGATATTTAATGATATTTTTAAAAGATATTTCTTATAATTTGACGCAATTTTCGATAAAAATTTGAAATTACAAAAAATTTATTATTAGATATCTCTGAAAATATTGATTTTAGCAATTTTGTGCCTAAGACTTTTTTGTAGGAAATTAAATTTTCTACAAGTTTGTCATTGACATTTTTTGTATAGCTCTTGTCATTCGGAAGATAAATGCAAGGAAACGCGAATTTCATGGAAAAATCAAGTTTAGAGGCCTGTACTACCTCGCCGGTTTCAGTTATGGCTTGACCGCAATGGATACTTTTGTAGCGCATTTAATTTTGAAGAAAACCAGTCCATGGATGAAACGATGCTAGAAAATGGCACTGAAATACAGAAATTTACAGATAAAAAATCAGAGTTTCCATATTTTTTTAATGGGAAATCTTTACACGCCTGGGTCGAGGACTTAATAATAATATTAAGGGCCTAAACTTTCAGGGAATTTTTTTTGGGTACTTGCAACTAAATTTCACGATGAGACCGAAAAAAAAAATAGTTGAAATAAAAAGCACCCTAATATATATATATATATATATATATATATATATATATATATATATATATATATATATATATATATATATATATATATATATATATATATATATATATTGTGACATGAGAAAATTTTCCATAAATTTGAAATTGCTCGGTTAGAGATTATTAGGTTGGCTAAGCTGAGGAATTGCTGAGATTCGACGCGCCTGTGTCGCCCCAAGCGGCCTCCCGATCAGAATGACAAGCTCGAGGTAAGAATAATTCATGAAAACGCGCCGAATTTGAAAAGAGTACAGGAATGCGTGGGAACTATTGTTGAATGCATGAGTGAGTGAGACTAGACTATAGCGATCAGACGACCCGCGAATTTCTACGAGCCATCGACGATCAACGTGACATCTGGCCGCGAGGATAGAACGACGAGAAAATTTGAACGGACCAATGACGACGGAGAGCGACCAACAACAAGTATGCGAGGCGCCATCTGAACACGAGGCTGATCACTAATCGAAGTATCGACCAATCATCGATCGCAACGGAATACTGGACGCATCCCGGAATACAACGGCCGGCTAGAAGAAGCTGTGAGCTGATTGGATGCGAGTTTTTGGAACGAACCGAAAAAAAAAAGAGCATGGGTTGCCGAGGAGGCAGCCATATTAGCAATGAATTCTGATCTGGACGCCGTGACTGTGGCATCGTGCCGTTCTATTTTGATTATTTTTGCTGTTGAGTTTTTTTATAAATTTGTCGCTGACGTGAGTACGATTGTGTACATTATTGTGAAATATTTCGCTGAATTGTTTTGGACACTACGACCCCGGACACGCCATCGCCGAGATATCGACGCTCTTCCGTCAGTTTTGCCGCCAACTTCGTCTACTTGGTCAGCATCGCCCGAGACGTCTACGGTAGCTGCAGGGTAAGTCTGGTCGCTGTCTTTATTAGCCCCAGGGTGTCATCACCGCGAATTTCGTCGTGTTAAAATAATTTGTTTATAATTCGAGTTGCACGGAATTAAAGAAATTCCGTGCGGTATTTTTGAAGCTTAGTGACGACACTCTGCGGCACGGTACCGTTGAGTCACGTGTTTGTGTGTGTGGAATTTTTGGTCGGGATTATAAGTACTGTTTACCTACCTCGAGCTTCAAATACCCGACAAAGCGGCTTAGTAAAGTGCTTTGTAAAATAAGTTGACGAATTCGAATACTTCGCATAATTTGTTTTTTTTTCTTGTCATTGTTGAACCATTTGACGATTTGAATTATTTTGGATAATTTTGAGATCTTTATTAGGTTTTTGCGATTGAAATTATTGGTTGAATTTTGCGATTGAAATTATTATATTTTTTTTAATAAAAAAAAAAAGAGAAGACTTCGTAGATAAATTTTGCTGTTGCGATTTTTGATAAAGATTTGCGATTGAGATTTTGTTATTAAATTTGGCAATTGAAATTTTTGATAAAATTTTGCGATTGAAATTTTTAATAAAATTTTGCGATTGGAATAATTATTTCCTTTTAAAAATTTTTTGAATAAATTTGGCGAGTTGAATTAATTATTTGTTTTGAAATTTTGAATAAATGTTGCGAATTGAATTAATTATTTGTTTTGACAATTTGAATAAATTTTGCGAATTGAATTAATTATTTGTTTTGACAATTTGAATAAATTTTGCGAGATGAAGTAATTATTTGTTTTGAAATTTTGAATAAATTTTATGAATTGAATTAATTATTTGTTTTGAAATTTTGAATAAATTTTGCGAATTGAATTAAGTATTTGTTTTGACAATTCGAATAAATTCTGCGAATTGAATTAATTATTTGTTTTGAAATTTTGAATAAATTTTGCGAGTTGAATTATTTATTCGTTTCGAAATTTGTTGAAGCATTTTGGCGAACCGACATTTTATTTATTTTGTTTGAAAGAAAGGGCTTTGTAATTTTTATTTTGGTTACTCGAATTTCTTTCTAGAATTTGGTTTATTTTGAAATGTCGAATCATTGCGTTAGCACTAGTCTTGCGTTAGAATTATTTTTGCGTTAAATAATTTTGTTATTAATGCGACATTGCCGACAGTATATATTTGTTGTTGAATAAACCGTTGTTGGATTAGAATTGCACGCCTCAATTATTTTTTTTAATTGTTGTTGCTCTGATTAACCGATCCTATCGTCCCATTTCGATTTCTTTGTTCGTCGATTGCCGTGATTCGATTTTTGAATCTCTTCAACACCGACCCGCCGCCCACGAAGATCCACCGCCAGATCGACCCGTGGAACATTGAGTTCCTGGCACCCAACCAAATATACGAACCAGGTAAGCCAATTTTTTTGGGTGACCTGATCCGGCCCTGTCGACGCCAGTGCCGGAAAAGGCATCACAATATATATATATAGCAGCATATATATATATATATATATATATAGATATATAGATACATACATACATACATACATATATACATACATACTTAAATACATTTGTAAACTTGTGAGCCAATGCGATTTTTCTACATTACTCGATGTAATGACAAAATTTTTAAATTACGACATGAAACCGGCTACAACAGATAGATTTCTAAAGAAATCTACCTAAAAAACGTTATTTCTGGAGTTATTGCATCAAAAAATTTCTTTCTTACCCGTTACATCTGGATTGCCTAGATTGAAATTTGAAAGAGTTTCCGTCAGCTCAATCTCTTCTTTAGACATATTAATGTTTTATAGTTTATGCTGAAAAAAATTAGTTTGCACTGTTAAATTTTAAGTTTTAAATTACATTAATAACCCAAGCGTCACAAAAAAAAATGTGGACTTTTTGGTAGATTTTACTCAACAAGAAGTTAAAAAATTAATAATCGTCAAATTAAATTCAACAAAACATTAACAAAAACAATTTATGCCGCTTGGGTAGTATTTATCTTCATTGCTTGAAAATATTCAATATAACGTACATAATCTTTAGTAAAAAAATGAATATTTGTCTTACCTCTTTTGACAGCTAATGTATTAATTTTGATATTCATTTATTTTTTTTAAAATATAGTAATCACAGTGCCAACAAGAACTCAATACTTCTTTTCATATGTTTGCAAGCTTGTTTTGCTGCATTACCATTGGAAGTTAAAAGTCTATCGCCAATGAACACATTATCCTCAAGCATTTTATAATTGGCTATATATTTATATATATTTGTTTGTACTCACAGCGCCATAAGTCTAAAGAGGCTAAGATGTCACTGCTGCTACTATTTAAGTATTAATCTGCTAGATGGCAGGTGTGGTATCTTCTTATTTGTTACCAAGGGAAATACCCATAGAACAAAAAGTACTGATCATGCCTGCTATCATACAGATAAATATTTTATAATTATAACTAATTATTTATTTTATATAATATTCTATAAATTATTTATTTTGTATTTTACTTACAGGTTTTATCTTGCTACTCATGATCCCAACTCCACTAACTTGAATATTTGTCATTTTTTATTTATTACAAAAACTTATGAAAATTAATTTTTATTATCGCAGTTACTTTGTACATGTCTTTTAAATAAATATAAAAACAATGTAATCATATTAAGTGACTTTTCAACGGGCAATTATTATTTATTTTTATTATTTTCATTTTTATCGCTTGTCATAGTACTGAATTTTTGATTTACGTTGTATTAAAATTTAAATTTGCATCTCATTTGTTTTTATGTCATTTGACATATTGACAAATTGAGCTTTTTAAGTGATAAAAATTAAAAAATTACTGTGATTAATTTATATTTACATAAATAATAATGCCTTTATTAAAAAAAAATAAGTCTTTTGGTAAAAACCATGAGCCGTATCAAAAAAGAAGTTTAAAGAACCGTATGAAGAAGTATGTTTTATTAAATTATTGTATTATTACTATTACTACGCTATTTCTATTTTTTAATAACTGTCAAAAATCAAAATATGGTAAAAAAAAATTGAATAGTTAGAAAAAAAATATTTCATCTTTGATATTTGTTAAATAATTAATCTCTTAGGTTGATAAATATAGAAAATGTTGATATACATTTAAAAAAAAAATCACTCTTTTTCCACTTGTATCTAGAATAAATTTTGATTGGAAAAACTTATTGACTTTCGAAAAAGTTCATATAAAAGCCCATCAAGAAGCTTTAATTTGCACATATTACTATAATCATAGGCTTATAATTACTAAATCTATATGGGTCATACCATGTTAAATCGACCAATAGTTGAAATCGACCGCTTTCGATTTGGTTAAATTTTGGTCAGAAGTTTTCTTTTATCATATTACGAAGTTCTGCCAAAAAAAAAAAATTTTTTTCAATAGATATGCAAAATCAAAATTTCGCGATTTTCCCAGTTTTTCAATTTTGTTTTTGGAATATCTCGAACGCTATTATAGACACAGGAATGAGCTTTCGTTGTACTGATCTTAAAAGATCCTGAAATTTTTGAAAAGGGTTTTTTTTTTCAAAATGATGAATTTTTTAATTTCAAAAAATAATTTTTTTTTGTTTTTTGCTACTTCTAAATGAGAAAAAGTTATACAGATATATAATATTGTAATTTTGAGCATTTAAAAATTAAATGCACAACGTGAAAATATTAAATAATAAATTAATTACAACTTTTTTTTATTTTTGGACAAGTTTGGTCAAGCCCTTTCGAATGGCCTCAACCGCGATGAAATCGGTCGAGCCGTTTAAGAGTTATGAGAGGTTTACATACGGCCCCACACACACACACACACACACACACACACACACACACACACACACACACACACACACACACACACAGACATTCAGACATCATCGCGGAAACATTGGGGGAAGCTTTCTAGGATCCCAAAACGTCAACATCCGTTGAAAAGTAGATTTTCAAAAAACGGGGTGAAACCAATAACTACTCAACTTTTGAAAATTTTCAATTTTCTTAGCGGGAAGTTAAAAATGAAATTAATTTATTATTTAATATTTCGACGTCGTGCATTCAATTTTTATATGCTAAAAATTACAATATTACGTATCTGCATAACTTTAATTTAACTTATTTAGAAGTTGCAAAAAAGAAAAAAAAAATTTTTTTGAAATTCAAAAATTCATGCTTTTAACCCTAGACTGGTCACTCTATGAGCGTGACGCCGCGCTCAATTATATTTTTTTTATTACGTCTTCAATATTTACTAAAATGATTCAAAATTATAAATTTTTCAAACATCTTCGAAAACGTAAAATTGCTGAAAAAGAATTTGCGGGGCTTTCTTCATCGCTTAACCAGAGTCGTAAGTAGTTTTTTGTCCGCGGTGTTTCCGAAAACACTTCTAGTCTCTGCCTGTCAAACGTGTATGAACTGGCAACACTGTACGCTCTAAAAGCATTGCGGCAAAACCCTCATCACTTGACCAAAATCGTTAGGTCGCGTTTGTTGACCAGTCTAGGGTTAAAAACCAAAAACCCCTCTCCAAAAATTTCAGAATCTTTTAAGATCAGTACAAGGTATTATACAAAAAAAACCTGAGCCAAAATTTTATTGGCGCTCGTCATATTTGACGATTTTCAAAAATTCAAAATTTGACAACTTTGGCATTTTTCAAAATTTTTTTCTAAAATATTTCTTTATCAATAGCCCCAAGTGTCCCTTTCAAACAAACGAAAGCTCATTCCTGTATCTATAATAGTGTTTGAGATATTACAGAAAAAAAAACGAAAAACTGGAAAAATCGCGAAATTTTGAATTTGCATATCTTTTGAAAAAAAAATTTTTATTTTTTTTCCTTTTGCAGAACTAGACTTTGAACTTTGCAAACAAGAAAAAAGTGGTTTGTACATTTGACCAGACCTACCTAGGGTAATGTGTTTCGATGCACTAAATCAGAATTTGTGGTAAGTTTAGTCCGCACATGACCCAAATTTTTAGTATACTGCAAAAAACCTTCAGAAATAGCTAAAAATCGCAAAAAATACAATCATGTAAGCAAAAAAATTTTTTCGTCTTAAATGGATTTCGTATCACCGACAGAAATACCGAAATAGGAAAGGAAACGAAAAAGAAATCCGCTGCGTAGATCATTTGTACTCGGAAAAAATTAAATAATAGCAGTTACTATCTACTTATGGTAAAAAATTTTTCTGCCTTCCGGCCGGAAAGTAGCAATTTTCTGGCCGTTGCGCTAAACAAAGTTGCCACATTCCGGCTACGTCGAGCAGAAAAATAGTGTACATACCTTGGCCAGTAAAAAGTTAAGCCTCAGACCACATGTTTGTCAACCTCGGCTTCGCCTCGGCCAACAATTACATGTGGTCTGAGACTTTTCTTATTTTACTGGCCTAGGTATGTAATATACTATTACCATAAACCCTATGGTAGTGAATACTATCTAGATGATTGTAGAAATCATCGAGATGGTAGCATCTACCATATTTATAATAACTGTTACAATCTTGTATGTAAACTAGAGTTAGTTACCATTATCACCCTAAATGGTATTATATATATATATATATATATATATATATATATATATATATATATATATATATATATATATATATATATATATATATATATATAATTTCTGATGGTAACAGTAACCATCAGAAATTATAACAGCTACTATCTAAGGTAGTAAGTAGAATTTAAACATCAGGATTTAAAAACCACGGTCAAAAACGTATATATATATATATATATATATATATATATATATATATATATATATATATATATATATATTAGAAGAAAAATATAGGTATTATTCTTATTAATTTATGGGATTAGTTCTTATACTGATTGTAGAAATGATTACTATGATTATGGGAATGACGCCCATAATATTAGGAAGTGTTCCTAAAATTTATAAGATCGCTTCCAACAATTATGGAAATAGTTCCGATACGAATTAATGGAGTGGTTCCTATATTTACAGGAATTGTTTCCATCATTTATAGGAGCCGTGACTTCTGAACCATAAATAAATAAAATTTTGCTTTATTAAACAATGACTCTTGTTAAATTGCACTGTACTTTCTTAACCATTGATGTTTTTAAAGATATAAGCTCATCCAGATGTTACACTTATCAAGAGCTTTCATTTGAGTACCCACATGCATTTTTGATATATTTTTCATGCATACATATATATGATATATATAAATATATGAGAAATTGATGTAGGTACTTAAATGCAAGCTCTTGATGAGTGTAATGTCGGGATGAGCTTATATCTCTAAAAATGTCAATAGTTAACAAGAAACAATGTGATTTCTTAATTATTGACATTTTTTAAGATCTAAACTCATTCTGATGTTACACTCATCGAGACCTTTCACCTAAATACCCACATGGCATTTTTTATATATTTTATATATATGGTATTTGTGAAATATATAAATATATAAAGTATGTGAAAAATGAAAGGTACTCAAATGAAAGGTCTTGATAAGTGTAACATCGGGATGAGCTTATATCTTTAAAAATGTCAATGGTTCAAAAGATACAAGGTCATTTCTTCATTATGTATCTAGAGAGACAGAGCATTTTCAAATGCAGACTAAATACTTATCATAATAACTTGACTATCGGTGAGAATGATATAAAACCTTGAAAAGACACAAATTCGAGTCAAGATCTTTGCAGTGACAGTAAACATTGAATGTTTCTATACTATTATAGGAATCATTCCAATACTATCATGAAAACTATTTTTATAGCAGTATAGGAAAAATTTCTATATGATTATGAAAACTATTCCCGTGATGAATTGAAAAGTACTTATAATTTTCTTTCCGTGTACTTGAAAATTATTGAATTTTTGATTAATTTTTTCATAGAATTCAATAATATTAATTACTATCCTTGATAGTAAATATTATCACCCTGAGAGTTACTATAACCATCTTGATAGTGACTGTTATCATCCTGACTGTAACTGTTACTATAAAAAATGGAAACTGTTATCATAAAAAAATAATAACAGTAACCATCTTTGCATTGAAAAATTTTTTGATCATCCTAGATGATTGGAGCTACAAATTTAGTATGATAACCCCTAATATTTAATTTTCTCCGTGTAGACATAAAAGCTCGATACAAGCGAAGAACGGTGTAAAATTAAGAAAAGTCTTTTTTTTTTTTTTTTTTATTACAATCTATAGATTTCATAGTATAATTTCAAAAGAATAATATCTATAGTTCATTACTGCTAGTAAGAACAATACTGTTTTTTGATATTATTTACTACTTTATGACTATTTCTTATGATTTTTTGCTATTTTTAGCGTTTTTTTTGTAATTTTTTCTAAGTTGAAGCGTGTACAAGCCAAACCAACTTCAGATTTGCATTTATCCCATCAAAATACATGAGGACAAACTTAATCTAGACAAACTTAATTTACCAGCTACATAATCTTCAAATTCGGATTCAGCGCATCGAAATACATAATTCGATGTTGTTCTGATGAAATATACAAACCATTTTTTTGGTGTGCTGGTGTAATTAACAAAAAAATTAAATGATCTTGTAGAGCTCACACTTCATTTTCGAATTATTTATATTCTCTAGGTTAGTAAAGAGCCGAGGCAAAAAACCCCAAAATAAATCACCAGTGGCAGAAAATGGTAAGTACCCTTCCCAATTTACAGTGATTGATAATGTTTCAGATAATTATGAAGAGAGTGAAAAGTCACAAATTTCTGAAGAAGACATTATTGATTCACAACCAAACAGTGATCCGCAGACATCCACCGTTAATAGTTATAACGATGTTAACGAAGTCACTGAAGGAATCGAGACAATGATGGTTGATAATGACAATGGTAATCGAAATATTAACATTAATATTGAGAATTCGAACGATAGCCTGCCTTCGTCAGAACCTGAACCGCATTGTTCATACAAAGAAAAGCCTTATAGTATTATTAGAGGTAGTATAAATCAAGTTAATCCTAAATTTGGAATGTCTGCTGGTAACCAATGTACTGCGATGGCTGCTTCTGCCATAGCAACGGCAACTTTTATTCCAATTGAAACTTGGAAGTCCGGAATTATTGATATCGTACTTGAAGTTGGAGATTCTCTTTATGAGGCTAGCATGTCTTTACGGGATAATCCTCCTGTTGATGGAAGACCTATTGATCAATATTATTTGGAAGTTCATGAGCTTTGTAATGAAGTATATATTTTCCCAAATTTTAGTTCTACCTTTACAGTTAAGGAAACTTTTTATGGAAAATGTTTTAACACTCCTGATGCAGAGCTTATGTCACTAGAGCAACGACTTGAGATGTTTCAAGGAAATAATATAAACGCAATACTGAGAATGAATAACGTTTCAATAGCAATTATTTCTTGTGATGGTTTATATTATTCATTCGATTCACACAGTCGAAATGAATCAGGCACTGTTGATGCAGATGGTACATCTTGTGTTTGTTGTTTTGATAATTTAGAACAATTATTGACCATGATTGTTACAAATATGTCGATTTGTGAGGAAAATACAGATGCACAAAGAAATGTCTACCTACTAGCTACCATAGAAATAAATAATTGTAAAGCTAATGACCAAATTTACAATGTCGAAGGACTATGTAGAGATAGACTATCTAAAATTTTTAAATCGTATTTAACAAATTTAGAGGAAAATGTAGTAGAAAATTCATCGGATGTTACGTCATTAAGTAATCAACCTATGAATCCTACTGTAAATTCTTCACCAAACAGTGTTCCAAATGATCCTACGGTTAATAATTCATCAAACAGTGGAAAAAATGATGCAAATATCAAAAAACCATTAACTGATTTAGATAGTAATAAACCATCATCAAAAACCAAAAAAAAGAAGAAAAGACAAAAGCGTCCACGTAGCTCTTTTGTAAGTAATGCTCACAAAAAATTGATAGTTGATGTGGAATACTTAACAGAACAACTTAATCAATCATTTTATGAACATCGTCTTGCTTCGTTTCATGAGGAATGTCGACAGTTGAACTGCTGCCTTAATTACATTGGGCCAATAATGAATGGTTTACAATGTTCAATTTTATACGAATGCTCTGCGTGTGAATTTGAATTTATGGTTCTTAGTGAACGACAATCAAATGATATTGCACGTACTAATGATAGCATTGTATTAGGTTGTATAAGTAGTGGCATTGGATTTTATCAGCTGCAAGGGTTATTAACAGCTGCAGATTTACCATGTCATAACTATCAATCATACTCTGTAGCTGAGACTGTTGTAGGTTGTTATGTAACAAAAACAGCAGTTCAATCAATGACTGAAGCTGCTAAAGAATCTAAGCAGAGAGCTTGCGATGAAGGACGTGTTACTAAAGATGGCATACCGTGTACGACAGTTATAACCGATGGCACCTATCTCAAAAGAAGTTATGCTTCAGGATTATATAATTCATCATCTGGAGCTGCTCTTGTCCTGGATCAATACATTACAAAGTATTAGATGTTGGAGTAGCTAATAAAAGATGTTCACAGTGTAAAATCGGAAAACAACCGTATCATCTTTGTTGGCAGAATTACTTACCTAACCTAGCTTCAACACGAATGGAATCAGATATGATTTTAGAACTATTCTAAACTAGTGTTGAAAAGCATAATTTGATATAAAAAAATATTGTGACCGATGGTGATAGTAGTGTACATCAAAAACTGTGCGATCACAATGTATATAAAACACATGGTGTTGAAGTAGAAAGAATAAATTGTATGAATCACATGCTTCGTAGATTATCAACAAACTTGAGAAAAGTTGAAAAATCAAGCCAGCTAAAAAACGAAAAAAATCTTCAAAAGGCCACTGAGGAAGCTGGTAAACGAAGTTCAAAAGCAATTCGACAAGCTGCTCGTCACATAATGTCCACTAACACTGCCTTTAAAACAAAAGTTAAGATAATCGAAGAAGATTTAGAAAATATGCCATTCCATGCATTTGGACGACATGAAAATTGTAAACCTTATTATTGTGATAAAAATCCGGCAACCAATCACGTACCTGACTTAATTAAATTGAATGTCTGGAATACAATACTCGGATACTTTGCTCGATGTCAATCAGTTCCAGGAGATGTACTATTAAATTCGAGTAATAATCCAGCTGAATGCGCCAATAACATTATAGCTACAAAAGTCGGTGGTAAGCGAATAGATTTTTGCAAATTAGGTCGGTACTCAATTCGCGTGGCATTTGCTGTGATTCAATATAATAGTAAAGCAGCTATGTGCGACACTTTGGCTACTTGGCAAAAAAGTATTCCTGAACGATTGGTAACTTTAGAAAATAAAAGAAAAGAAAAAGTAGAATATAACAATCGTCGCTATACCGAAAAAGGTTCTCAAGGTCGTTACTGCAAAAAAGGCAAAGGTACACAAGATTGCTACTATGGACCAAAGGCGGGTATAGCAATTACTCCAAATGAATATCAAAACTTACTTGCTAAGCACCGAGAAAAATTACAGCAGCTTCAAAATGATCGTGTCAAGTTAGAACATTGAGACAATTGATCAAGCTGAGTGCGAAAAATGGCATACCATTCGTCGTCTTCTTTAACTGCATCGAACTTTAAGAACGCATGTAAATGTAGAACAGACAAAACAAAAAAAGATAATGTAAAGAAAATTTTGTATCCATCAAGAAATATCCATAATCCTGCATTGGTTTACGGTAAAAATAATGAATCAAATGCACTCGATAGACTCGAAGAACATGAAGATATTCAAATTGAACCTTGTGGGTTATTTATTGATGACAAAATTCTTGGATTTGGAGCATCACCAGATGGCTTAGTTGGTGATGATGGCATCGTTGAAATTAAATGTCCTTACACTTTAAAAGATGCAGATCCCACAGAAGCTGTCAACAAAGGTACGAAATGGGGTAATGAGCACTTTAAAGATAAAGATCCTACATCTATAAGAACAAGCAGTTCTTATTATCATCAAATTCAAGGACAATTACACATAACACAAAGAAAATGGTGTATTTTATCTATATGGACACCTAAAGCTTCACTAAATCTGAAAATCGATTATGACAGAACGTTTTGGACCAAAGAAATGTTTCCTCGTCTAAATGATTTTTATTGGAAATTCTTAGTACCCGAATTATTGAATCCAACTTTACTGTATGGTTCAACTGATGAAGAAGAAAAAGATCAATCAGAAAAGCTCCATACAGCTGACCCTAAAGTTGATGAAGAACGAGATGAACTCTTACAGGAGGTTTATTATGGACAAAAACAAGTGAAGCAATGGTTTTCATTAACTCCAATTGTTCGAATCCGAGACACTTCAAAAGTAAATAATTCTCACAATAATAATAAAAATCAAAATAATGCAGATTATTCCAACATAAATGATGATGATAATATCGATGATGATATTGACTCCTTTACGGAAGATTCAGAAAATGATGATTTTGATGATGACTCAATAAATGATTCATTGGAAGAAAATGACTATTAGTTACGTACTGACAATGAACTAATTGAATTTTTGTACAGTCTATGAATATTTCATAATAATTATGAAGTCAGCATTGAATTTTCGACTGAAAACATGCATGTATCGTCCCTTGCGGATTTCAAATTTTTCTGGAAACACTCAAAGAACATTCAAAAATTATTACGTAACTTTGTGAATTTCATAGTGTTTTCAGAGTAGATTTGTGCCCTGTTTCCAGAATAAACCCAGAGTCGATCTATTATGTTAACCTAGAATAATCAAAATGTAACCGCGATCGTTCTAGAGTATTCCCAAAGTATTTTCAAATCAGAAATTGAATAGTCCAATCTTCATTACAGAATGGTACCAAAATATTTCTCGACTGGTTTTAAATATGTTTCAAAGTGTTTACAGAGTGGGGCCAGACTGAATTTATACTTTTTCTTGAATGGATACAATGTGTTTTCTTGAATTATGCATAGCATTCCCGATGAAAAAAGATTTTGTCTAATTATATATAATCATGCATAATCGTCTATATATGATCCAAAAAATGGCCAGATCTAATCATATCTAATTATATGATATAATTTATATCCCTTGAAAAAAATACTCTGAGCAGGCCCAATATAAAATTGGCAATATCAGACTTGATCAGGGTTGATATGGCCATACCAAGATGTGGACAAACCTGAAGCCTAAGTAAAAGTGATAAATAAAGTTATATTTATAATAAAGTTGATACAACATTCATTTTAGTTGTTTGTACAACTTTATTCAAAAACAGATACTCTCTGTATTAGAGTACAAAAATTCTACTCTTTTTTTAACTTAACACTTCAAAGTCAAGTATCTAGAAAGGGAACAATTCTGCGGCCATACGCCATCTATCGAAGACTTTTAATACTAGTTTCGACAGTGCGGAACATGTGATTGCTCCATGGTAATGTCTTTTATTTGTAACTAATTAATATGTTGTCAGATTTATAAATATTTCATTGAATATTTTTAATTTTTTCCAAAATTCTCAAATAATTTTAATAATACATGAATAAATAACTGAAAATTACATTTCATGATAAATTTATAAATCATACACAAAAGATTTTTTCATTTGGCATAATATTGCATGAAAAAGAATAATAATATCAATTCCATATTGTATTTGAAAAATAAAAAAAAAAATTTACTTTTTGTAAATTTTAAACCGGATAAAACACGGTAACCGATTGGCTCTACAACAGTAATTTTTTTTTTAAGTTTCTTGAAAATGTAGAGAATTTGAAAAATATGTAAAATTTATTTATTTTTATTTAATTAATAAAAAAATTCTAAAATATTAATTTCTCAATTAAAAAAAATTTTGTCAAAAAATTGAAAAGTACATAATTAATTGAAGAGTTTTGGAGCAACTTTGAAGATTTTTTTTTTAATTCATACATTTTACCATTTTTATAATTTATACCGCAAATCTGCCATTAAATGTATTAATAAAAAAAATTAAAAATGTCGCGTTACAGATGCAATAAGGACGTATAAAAATTAAACGCCCATATGGCACCCAGGAACCATAAGGACGTATAATAAAAATTCAATTTTATTTCTGTCCAATAAAATTTTTAGTTTGGAAAAAAATTTTTTTTTTGCATTTCTCGACGTTTCAGGTAAAAATAAATTAATTCCCAAAAAAAAAATTTTTATTATACGCCCTTTTATGGTATCTGTAATGCGACATTTTTAATTTTTTTTATTTAATATATTTAAAGGCAGATTTACGGTATAAATTATAAAAATGGTAAAATTTATGAATTTATAAAAAAAAATCTTCTAAGTTGCTCTAAAACTCTTCAATTAATTATGTACTTTTCAATTTCTCACAAAATTTTTTTTAATTGAGAAATTGATATTTTAGAATTTTTTATTTAAAAAATCAATTTACAAAAAGAAATTTTTTTTTTTATTTTTTAAATACAATATGGAATTGATATTATTATTCTTCTTCATGCAATATTATGACAAATGAAAAAATCTTTTGTGTATGCTTTATTAATTTATCATGGAATGTAATTTTTAGTTCTTTATTCATGTATTATTAAAATTATTTGAGAATTTTGGAATTATATATAGACCTATATATTATCAGATCTGATTATATATAACTTATATATGATAATAAATGGAGTTTAATGGATAATCCTGTTTGGGATTATGGTAATAATGCTTGACCCGCATGCTTCGCCTATGCTTCACCCGGCGAACAGCCAGGTATGATCATATCTAATTAAAAAACTACACGAAATTATATTTTTGAGCTCGAAGAGCTCAAAAACGTAATAAGTGCAATTTTGAGCGCTTTATTACCAAAGTAGCGGGAAGTTGCAGGGATGGCCTTCAGGGTCAACCGTTTTCCTAATTTTTTTTACTACATCTTTTATAACTTTTAGGGCTTTATTTCAAGTATCGTTTCTTAAGAAAAGTGTTATCAAAAAATCTTTTACTTTGAAATTGAATTTTTCATCAATTTGGCGCGCAAACTTTTTTTTGTTAGGCAAATTTAAAAAATTCCGGTAATTAATTTACTACTACAATGGATGAAGCGTTCATGCTAGTTGAATTTTTTGGATTTAGATGATCTCATAACAATAAATAATATATTTATTTGTCACATTTATAGTAATTTCTTTACATCGTGATTTTTTAGAATAATACAAAATTTCCAATCTGTTGCAATTATACGGATCGGTTGTTGTAAATATAACGACAAAAATAGCGATAACTAATGATTTCATAACCGATCATTAATTATATTAGACTTAATTCCGATTTATTTCCGATTGATTCAAACGTATTCTTTGCCATTCTTATAACGAAGAATGGTAAATAAATCATGACATATGCTTAGATAAAATTCAAAATACAATTATAATAATTAAATAATATTTTATCAACTTATAAACTTCCTGAATAATAATTAAAACGAAAATTTTATTGCTGAATATATATGCATTATAGAAACTCTAGTTCTACTTTGATTCTATTGTGGACCCACTACTGCATCCAATGTGATTTACTTGAAATCAATAGTCAAACCACTTTAAAACAATTTTGGATCCGCTGCGAAATTTTTCTTATTACACTCTGAAAACACTTTGATTCCATTTAGAATCCATTTCGGAACCATTTAATTTCTATCTTGGAAAAACATTGCAAACATTCTGGGTTTACTTTGAAACCTCTCTGAAAGCAGCGCACAAACCCATTCTGGAAACATACTGGAACCAATATATTTTCAAACTGTTTCCACTCTGACGCTGGTTCCAGAGTGATTCCAGAGTGACCATAGGGTCGCGAGGGGTACAGTCGGCATAAATATATTACGGCTAGCAATGTAGAAGCACATTTTACAGCTAGCATTAAGTTTGCGACTGACATAAATAAATGCATTTAAAATGGTCAGCATTGAATTTGCGACTTTGAAATATGTACCATATTCGGCAAGAATATACTTCGATCCAATGTGTGTGTACACTGGATATAGTCAGCATTAAGTTTGCGACTTGTACATAGATAAATGCATTGAATACCGTCTGCATTAAGTTTGCGACTTGAAGATTGTAAAAGCATTGTACCGTCAGCAATGATACTATATATTGCGACTGGGAATGAACGTGCGCATTTTAGTCAGCATTAAGTTTGCGACTGATATAGATACATGCATTTTAAATAGTCAGCATTAAGATTGCGACTAATATGTGAATAAATGAATTGAATACAGTCTGCATTAAGTTTGCGACTTGAAAATTGTAAACGTATTATACTATTATACTATTGTAAACGTAGTATACTATCAACAATAATATATTGCAATCGACTATGTCCGGTTGCGTTATTACGTCAGAATTACACTGTTAAAAATATTTGTAAAATTACAATCATTTTACAAAACAAATGTTGGGTAAAATTACAAATCGATGTTTACTACTGCGAAGTTATGAAACAATTTTGGTAATTTTTCAAAAGACGTCAGGAAACTTAGTAAGATGTATTGTAATTTTACGATTTTCATGTAAAAATCCTAATTGTATTGTAATTTTACGAAACTGTTTGTCGAATTTCAATACAAATCTTTGATATTTACAAACATTGTTTGTAATTTGGTTTACTAGAAATTTTTGTAAAATCACAAAACAAAGTTGTAATAGAAATTACAATGGAGTCTTTAAAAATTTAGTAACTTTCTTTGTAATATTCAAATTTTAATTGTGAAATTAAATCGTGAATTTTAATTTCACCCACAATTATTATTGTTTATAATGTGTGTGGTAATTTTACAAAACTTTTTGCTAAATTACTATGAAAACGCCTTATATTTGCAAACATTGTTTGTATTTTCATTTACCATATTATTTTTGTTATAGCAATTTTGTATAATATAAGAAGGGCCGTTTTTTTCTCAATTTTATGCATAATTAAATAGTTCTCCATAATTCAAAAAATACAAAATATAAAAAATGAAAAAATAAAAGTTTCCATTGATTATTTATGGTCAACTTTAATGTTCATAAACAATATATTCACTAGACAATCAATTATTTGAGATACTTATTTTTTTCTTAGGTGAGAATAATCACGTTCGAAATCTTCAGTGTTTAATTTTCACTCTTAATTTAAATCATAATTATTGAATATATTTCTCTATCACTATACAGTATAACTTTTGAGATATGTTTTATATAAAACTAATGGGAAAAATTAGTTTCAAATACTCCAAGTTGGGATTTTGTTATAAGTCATTTTCTTATGTTTTTGAAAATATTTTTTAATTTTATTTATTAAATTTTTTTTTAATTATAAAGCCGAAGTTCAATACGATTATAAATTTGAACTAAAATATCGTCTACTTGTTGATGTAGACTGATGTATCAAAAAACAACAATGTCCTTCATATTCGTTTTTACTAGTCTTCAGTCTATAGTTGTTTATTTGTAATAACTTATTACTAATAAGAAATTCGAAGCATCGTTTATCTTTTATAAATTTTAATATTACTTTCGAATGATCATTTCGGAATCGATATATTTGAACGAGTATATGTTAGACTCTAATTTTTATAATATTTAATGATTATAAATAATGTAAAAGTTAGTTATTTTCCATCAATAAACAGCATCAAATAACGCAAATGATGTAAAAATAAGTCGTTATGCTCCATTACCCTGTAGGATTAGCTTATAAGAATGATGAGATATTGAACCACCGATCGGTCGTACGGCGTAGGGGGTTAGGTATCGGTCTGGAAAGTGCGTGACTCGCGTTCGATTCTTAGTTAGGGCAAATGCGTTTTTCACTTTATATTTAATGAATAGAAAATTAAGGTCTGTATGAAGTGCTAAATTTCGGAAAATATAATTAGCACTTTATAAAAATAAAATCACATCAAATATCAAATCAAATTATTCTTTTTTACTATTTCAACTATCAACTACCTATATATATATATATATATATATATATATATATATATATATATATATATATATATATATATATATATATATATTAGACTGGGCCAAAAAAGCTGACTATTTTTTTTTTCTATCGATACTGTGAAAATATCATTCATGATGATAAAAAATTATTGTGCAAGTTTGAGTCCTTAATAATAATATTATAGGGTGTATCGTTACGACTATTGATTTTTCAAACAGTAATCGCATTTTTTACTCAAAATTCGTTAATTATCAATCTGAAAAATTTTAGCGATATGTATTCTTATAGGAAATTAAATTTCCTAAAAAGTTATCTTTGTAAATTACTGTAAAACAAGCCGTTTCCTTGTAATCATGCCTTAAACAAAGATTTATTTTTTCAATTTTGCGTTTCAATTTTTGGATTTTGTAGCTACCAGAAATATCAATATTTTTACAATTTAAAAATACTTATTTTCAAAGAAAATTTAATGCTCTCACAAAAAGGTCTCTTAACATTTTTGATTAAATTCACTCCTTTCAAAGTTATTCGACGTTGAAGTTAAATTCAAAAATAATTTATCGTTTTTTCTGCGTTACACATGATTTTTTCTCCTTTGATTGAAAAATTTATGACTTTAATATTGAGAATAATTTTTTTGTTGGAAGACTAAATTTTTTATATAAAATCATAATTTACCAATGTATTATTTTGCTTTTTAACGATTAATTATCGACATAAATTCATTTTTACTGTATTTAACCAACTCCAATAGTAAAATAAATTCGGTCCCTTTATTATAAATTATTTATTTGTATAGGGATATATTTTTTCTATAAACTTACACTTTTAAACTTCCGTTTTTAGCCCCTCTTGTTGTTTTGTCCTTTTAATGTCAACGAGAATTTAATTTTACTCTCCTCCACGATTACATATTTGTAAGTGTTTATTAGCGAAGTTTCGACCACCTGAAAATGACCTTGAAAGTTTCACGTTACAGCGCTGCGAGTTATCGTGAGCTTTTCCGTAATCTGTTACCGAAGCTGAAAACATAGCCTTCCTTTCTCTCACCACCTTGCTTCTATTATTGCGCTTTTCAAAAAGGGAATACTATCCGTGTATAATAACTTTGATTTCCTTTTGATCGGAAAATGACCTTGATTGTTATACGCTACAGCGCTGCCTTTCTTTCACGCCAAAGCGCTGCGAGGTATTGTGAGCTTTTCCGTAATCTATTACTGAAGCTGAAAATATAGCCTTTCTTCACTCCCACCCCCTGCTTTTATCATTGCATTGTTCAAAAAATGAATACTCTTTGTGCATAATTACTTTTGATTCTATTCTTCATTGTGCAAAAGTAACTTAAACGTTGTCAACGCAAATTTGAGTTTTCATTAAGTATTTATTTATTGTTTGGTATATAATTTTCTTCTTTATTTCTTTAGATTGTTTAATTGTAATTGATAGTTTTGAATTTATTTATGGTATCTAATTGTTTCAGTATTACAAATTAAGCGTTTAGTTAATTCTGTGTTTGTGAATTGTTTCATTACGTTACTTTGTAACGTTTAAGTTCGATTTGATAAAAAACTCGCCACTATGTCATTGGAGAAAACTTATTTAATCGGTGTTCCTATTGAGAAAATTAATAACCGTAAGCTTCCGACTGTCAAAGAAGTTTTATCATTATTTTTTTATCAACATAAAGTTCTCAAATTAAAATTTATGATAGTGCTTCCAAAACTGCTAGTGTCGTTTCAAGACTGCTGGAATAATTTGCAGATTTCAACTTCTGGTTTTTGCAACATTGTAAAGAAAATAATTAGTATTTTCAAAAGTGGAAATATTTACTGTGCAATCGCAAAAAAAATCACGTGCTCAAAAACAAGAGAAAATAGCTTTGAAAAAAACTCGAACAATTATTTGACATCGCTGGGAAGAATAGTTTAAAAGGTTCTCGATAGAAATAATAATATTGATTTTCAACTTCCAATGTCTTCAAATCTGCAAGAAAATAATAATAATATCTCAGACGAAAACACGAAGAAATAATGGAAATAGAGGCGATAGGTACGTATTCATTATCAATAGTTTAATAAAAGTCAAAAATAACTTATTTTGTACTGTGCTAATAATAAGTTACTATGTTCTAATGAATAAATACTTATCTAAATTATTATATTCAATAAATTTTAAGTTTTACACAAAGTAAGAAAAAAATTCTTCAATAAAGAATCAATTTTCTCAACTGATGAAAATATATCTAAGAAAACTAAAATAATTTGATTCAAATCGAATTGTTTTAGGGCCAATGAAATTATTTCACGCTCGAAAATCTCAGATTTTCCTAAAATTTATATATGGCTGATGATATAATCTTTTTTCTGTACAATTAACTTAAATTATGTTAAGATTGACAATTTTTATAACTTATTTTTTGCATATTTTCTACACAAAAATAATATTTTTAGTAGTTAATGCCTTGCAAACTTACACAATTGTGTAATTTTATCATACTCTTACAAAAATTAAGGAAGTAAGAAAGAAATCCAAGTATTCGGAGGATTTCCAACAGGCTGTAACTTGTGAAAAAATTATCGTACAGTAAATAAAAAAGGAAATTGCAGCAAATTTTTGATTAGGCAATTGATTTTTAAAAACTACGAAAAGCCCTTTTGTTGCTTTTTAAATTCATGTAATGATTAAAAAAATTTTTTTCAAAAATCAATGGCTAATTCTTGTAGAAAATTCATCCAAGTTTTCAAAACCCATCTTGAATTTTCTTTACAGATCATTGGTTGCTGAGGTATTGATAATCAAAAGACAGAATGGTCTTTTTCATTAAAACGCCGATATCTCAGCGAGAAATGCTCAAATCGAGGTTTTCAAACTAACAAATCGAAGCTCAATGAGCAAGATATCCAGTCCATATAGAGATTAAATCAAAAATTTTTTCCAAATCCATAAGCTAAGAATAAAACCAAAAAATTTCAAAAATTTTTTATCTCGATAGATTTCTTAAGATTAGAATAAAAAATTTTTGGAACTCAGATCCAAAAATAAAATACTGAGAGCTGCAATTTGCTTTTTTATTTGTTGTACGATAGTTTTTATAAGTTACAGACTGTTGAAAATACCCCAAATATTTTGATTTTTTCTTGCTCCCTTATTTTTTGTAAGAAGTGTATTTTCTATTTAACAATGTCAAAATAATTTATATTTTTCAGAAGACACCTCTCGTGATTATAACAGTAATGATGATTGTGATGCTACAACATCTAGTCAGGAGTTGCAATCAAAAGTCAGATTCATTTATGAGTCAAAATTCAAATGTGTCTAACTTTGAAACAGATTTTTAACAGCAAAACGGACACCAAAAATTAATATTATGACGCCAGAATTAGCTGCTGCACTGGATCGTGGTAATGTAAGTAGCCGAAGCGCCACATATGTTTTGGCAGCTACTTTTAAAAAGTGTGGGATTCGATACTCGGAATGTAAATTTGAGTTATAAAACTATTCAACGACAGCGTATAATTCATCGGAAAGAAATTGCTAAAGGCTTAAAAGAAGACTTAAAAATTCAATGACAATTATGTGGTCCATTGGGATGGTAAACTGCTAAGTGATATTGTTGGGACAGAAACAGTAGATAGGCTTCCGGTGCTTTTAACATCGTCTGGCAGTGAACAGCTATTGGGTATTCCAAAAATTAATTCAGGATCTGGGATTGAGCAAGCTTTAGCTGTATACTCAACTATGGAGCAATGGGGTGTCAGTAATTACATAAAAGCGATATGCTTTTATACTGGAGCAACCAATACGGGTATTTTTTAATTATTAGTCTTATTTACTTGAAAAAGCTCAGATTTGAAAAAGTAGAGAAAAATTATACTTAAGATCTTTTCACAATTATTTTTCAATATTCCAATTAAAAACCTCTAAAAACCGACAAGTTGATTTTTTGCCAAAAATAAAGTTTTCTGTGGTCAGATGATAATATTTAAAAATAAACTTTATTACAAAAAATTAACTCCACTGATTGTTATATTTTCAGAATTTATGGAAGTAATATAGTTCAAAATAAAAAATCACTTGATTTGCCATTCATGTTTCTAATCAAATCTTTATCTTTCTAATCTATAGGAATTCATCATGGCGCTGGCGTAGAGCTTGAGAAAATTCTGAAACGAAAGCTTATATGGTTACCCTGTCGTCATCATGTAATTGAACTTGTCATAAAAGGCGTTTTTGAAGCTTACTGGCCAGTACAATCAGGTCCGAACGTTCCATTTTAATCGATTTAAAATCGGTTGGAATAAAATCAACACATCCAAATATAACGCTGGCATCAACGATAAGATAGTGGCTAATATACTATTAAACAAAAAGATGAACTATTAAGTTTTATCGATAATTATTCGCAGGTATATTTTGAGTTGTTATTTGAGTTGTAAAAGTACACAGAAAAACTTTTTGGTCAAAAGAAAATTTTCATTTTAGGCAAGATAGTGTTCTTTTAATAATTTTCTTAATTCAAGTTGACCACGTTTTGTGTACACAATTTAAAATCTCCAGTTCTCATGTAAAGATATTACCTTTCAATAATAACAGAAATGATCATATTTTTTGCAGAAATTTCTTCCAAGAAATGACTATCGAGAATTTTGGAGTTATCATCTATTTTCTTGGGAGCTACGCCAAGGATAATTACACTTTTAAATGTCCGGGAGCAATGAGTCATGCTCGTTGGATGTCGAAGGCGATTTATTGTTTGAAAATATTTATTTTTCGAACAGAGTTTAAGATTACACCTAAAGAGTTAAATAATCTTCGTCATATTTGTATTTTCATAGTTACAACTTATATAAAAGCTTGGTTTACTTCATCCTCGGCAATTTTGGCTCCAAATAATGATTTGACTTTGATGCAACAATTGATATTATATAACAAAATAAACTCGACTGTATGCTGCTCTCAAGAAAATGGTGAGACATTTATGGTATTTGAGTGATCAATTAGCCATAATGTCTCTATTTGATGATTCTATTGACCTGACTGTGAAGAAAAAAATGATTGAAAATCTAATAAATAATAAATCATCAAATACTAAAACCAGAAAATATGAAGTAGCAAGCGATTCAGATGAATTGCTAGAAAAAGATATCAGTGACTTCATTTCTGTAGAATCGCTCACCATATTCAAAGAATTTGATTTGCCGTATGATTTTATCGATGAAGACATAAGCAATTGGTCCAATAATGATAGTTTTCAAGAGTGTAAGGAATTTTTTGGAAAATTAGCTGTCGTCAATGATGTTGCAGAACGTGGTGTATCATTAATTGAAGATTACAATAAGTGTCTCACTAAAAACGAAGAACAACTTCAGTATTTGTTGTTAGCCGTTAGTGAACACCGGAAAAAATACCCAAATTGTAATAAAAGTAATTTGATTGAATATTTAATTTTTCAACTGATCATTTGCCATGATTTGATAACAATTAAAGAATTTTTTTGTAAAATATAAATTATAAGTAAAAGTAAAATGTCTGTTTATCTCTTTTACTGATTTAATTTGTTTTGACTTTTTATACAATATTTTCTGTAAGTAAAAGTATGTCACTAGGCAAATAAATAATTTATAATAAAGGGACCGAATTTATTTTACTATTGGAGTTAGTTAAATACAGTAAAAATGAATTTATGTCGATAATTAATCGTTAAAAAGCAAAATAATACATTGGTAAATTATGATTTTATAAAAAAAATTTAGTCTTCCAACAAAAAAAAAATTATTCTCAATATTAAAGTCATAAATTTTTCAATCAAAAGGAAAAAATCATGTGTAACGCGAAAAAAACGATAAATTATTTTTGAATTTAACTTCAACGTCGAATAACTTTGAAAGGAGTGAATTTAATCAAAAATGTTAAGAGACCTTTTTTGTAGAGCATTAAATTTCCTTTGAAAATAAGTATTTTAAATTGTAAAAATATTGATATTTCTGGTAGCTACAAAAATCCAAAATTGAAACGCAAAATTGAAAAAATAAATCTTTGTTTAAGGCATGATTACAAAGGAAACGGCTTGTTTACAGTAATTTACAAAGATAACTTTTTTTTAGGAAATTTAATTTCCTATAAGAATACATATCGCTAAAATTTTTCAGATTGATAATTAACGAATTTTGAGTAAAAAATGCGATTACTGTTGAAAAATCAATAGTCGTAACGATACACCCCTTAATATTATTATTAAGGACTCAAACTTGCACAATAATTTTTTTTTATCATCATGAATGATATTTTCACAGTATCGATAGAAAAAAAAATAGTCAGTTTTTTTGGCCCAGTCTAATATATATATATATATATATATAAATATATATATATATATATATATATATATATATATATATAATATATATATATATATATATATATGAATATATATTGAATATTTTTTCTCGGGGTACTAAACTTACAAAACATTTTTAATAGAATTTGTTTTGTAAAATTACAATCTCGTATTGTAATATTGTTAAACAAATTGCCGATAGGTGTTTAGTAAATTACAAAAATTGTTTCGTAATTTTCCTAAATTGAGTTGGAATAAAAAGTGGAGTAAATTTACAAAACTGTGTATTATAATTACTATATTGTGGTGCGTAAAAACTTCCAACACATTTTTAGTAAAAATACTATAGAAATTTTTAAGAGTGTAGTTATATACAACTTAAAAGCGGTGAATTCGCTCGAATTCAAGAAATATTTTTTAGCGATAATAAAAATTTATTAACTGTCAAATTAATAGACGCTGAACAAATAAATATTAACGGTATAAACATGACTTATTTATGGAAAGTAAAAGTACAACGAACTAATGCCGTACCAATGTCTTTAGAGAACGTTCTTAGAAAAATCATTTATATTAAAGGTGAAAATGTTGATTTTATACCATTACAACCTAGTAATTTTAACGTTAATTAATTATTTCAAAGTTTAAAATAACGTTAATTAATTATTTAAATTGTATAGTAAAAAAAGACCATTCGGCAGCCGAAATGGAAGTAGATTTCATCATGAATAGAAAAAAATATAACGAAAATTGTATACAGAACTAGGGCTTTTAACTTATATGCAATCGACAAAAATATATATCGACGGACAAATACTAAAACCAGTGCAATAGCAAATTTCATAATTGGCATAGGGGAATGGGGCATAATTTTGAGACTACACATATGACATGGTACTCACATTAAAGCTTATTTGAAGAGCTTTCGGATGCAATTTACAGAACTGCAATAAGTTATCCCATTCAAAAGTTATTCGAGTTCGAAAGTGAAGAAATATGAATTTTTATGATTTTCAAAATTTTGAAATCCTGGTATTTCTAAATTACTTGACCGATTAAGCTCATCTTCGAACTTGACTTTGATATTTATCTGTAGAATAAGTATGTTGAGTTTGGTAGAGATCCGTTGTAAATTGGCGACGCTATCGTCCTGACAAGCCGCGTTATATCCCATATATATATAAATATATATATATATATATATATATATATACAGCATATAGCAGTATATATATATACTTATATATATATATATATATATATATATATATATAAATACATACATATATAAACTTTTGAACCATATGCATTTTCTGAATTCGCTTGACGAGCTGAGTCGAAATATAGCAAAATTTTTCAAAAGTTCCATCATGAGGACCAATGCAATAGTTAGATTTCTATGAAATCTACTAAAAATGTAACATAATTATAACTGTAGAATATAATGAAATGATCCCAGTAAACACGTTTACGTCAATGTGAAGTCAAAATGACATTGGGCTATGTCAGGATTTACGTAAGATATAAGTCACGAATGAGTCATATGTGACTCATTATTTCACACTTCCTGACGTAAGATTCTGACGTAAAAATATGACGTAGTCATGACGTCAGTATTATGTCTTAATGACATTTATGACGTCAATATGACGTACCTGTGATGTCTATATCATGATAATGATGTCATTATGACGTAAAAGTGATGTAAGTGATGTAAAAATTGTACCTCAGAAAAAATATTAAAAAAAAAATTTCTCAAATATAAAAAAATTAAAATTTCGAAATCAATTATAGTATTGTGGACTTATTGCGAACTTGGAAACACAAGATATATGTAAATACTTGATGAAAAAATCTTGAGGTATGTTGGGCTTGAACTCGGGTCCTCACGTGTCGAAGTCTGGAACGCTGCTCACTTGTCCAAGTAACGGTTCATGTCTCGTAATACCTAACTTATGTGTTAACTCTACATAACGATAAATGCTTATTTCATAATTTTTTCTGATATTAAATGGATTTTAAGAGTTGGAATTGTATACAATTCAAGTCTAATAATTTATACAATTTCATTAAAAGCTCATGAAATCTTTTATAAAGTTCTATAAAACATTGTAAAACTCTTATTAAAGGCTCGCTAGTGAAACTTGCGATAATGAATAGGCAATTTATAAATTTTTTATAAAACTTGATTTACTCTTACAGTTTCAAAAAATTTTCGTGTAAAAGTGGACACAGAGAACTTTACATGGTTGAGGCGAAATTTTTTCAGAGTAAACGATATATCCGTGTCACGAATATTTTTTAATACTTATTTGATTTCTCCAGACTCGAATTTTTTTATTCAATTTTTTCCATAAATTTAGTATTTTTATTTGATTTTTCTTCTTCAAAATTTCAATTTACAATTTAGATTTTTTTTTTTAATTTCAACCTTCTAAGAATAACATTTTTAATCTATATTTCTTTTTAATTTCAATTTTTTTTCGAAATTTGAATTTCTTTTCTTTTATTTAACATACTAACAACATTATGAAACTTGATGTAAAATACTATTAGTCTCGTCAATGACAATCATGAACTGATTGAATTATTTCTAATACAATGTTTCATAAGTAGCAGCACTAATTCTCAAAAATTATTTTTCAAGTAATAGTGCAATATTTAAATGACTGACATTTAATTTCTTGACGCAAAATCATATGAAATTATACGTTTACTCGCTTGACGGTTTAAAATTTAGAGTTCATGCCACATAAATTGAACTCGGTATTTTGTTATCATTTTCACACTAAGTCATTTATATTGAATGAAGCTGAAAATATTTTTACAATGGATAAAAGTACCTAAATTCATGAAAAAAATATAAATGAGTAACATGAACACTGTACAATAAGTATTTCTTGCACCAAGAAAATTTTACGGAGGCCAAAGTTATATTGGAGAAAGAAAGAAGTGTTTTTAGTCTCAAGAAATTTTGACTTTTATTCACGGAATTTTCAGTCATCTTTAATATATTCTTGGTCCAAAGAAATTTACCTTTGAGTCAAGATGTTTTTTTCTGCAGTGTATGAAAAACATACAAGCATAAATATAAAAAATTTATATCCCACATGTATTTAATTTATATGTATTTTTCTTAAAAACGTAAATGAAAAATGTTTTGTATGTTATTTTCTAATATGTTAGATATATTCATTAATATTAAGAAATTATAAATTTTTTTATTATTAAAACGGACTTAAATTTGCAAAGTACCGGCCTAAATTAACTGTTCACCTCTTTTCTGATTCTTACAACATTTCAAACCAATTTTACTAATATTTAGCGATTAATTGTAAATTAGACATCTTGTTAAAGAAGTTTTATACTTGATAAATTTTGATAAATCGATAATATTGAAAAAATATATCCCCCAAATTTTATCAATATTATAGAAAATAATGGTTTGTCACTGATTTAGAAAATGACTTTCAAATTACGTCAGTATTATGTACAGTTGTGACATATTACGTTAAATAATGACTCACAAACGGTATCGGTATTATGTACGACCGTGACTTGTCACTGATGTAAACACATGATATTAATCTTATGTCAAGATTACGTACAAACGGAACTTGTTACTGATGTAAACGCTTGATGTTAAACTTACGTCAAGATTACGTACAACCGTGACTTGTCACTGATGTAAACGAAAGATGTTAAACTTACGTCAAGAATACGTACAACCGTGACGTCACTGATGTAAACGAATGATGTTAAACTTACGTCAAGAGTACGTACAACCGTGACTGGTCACTGATGAAAATGCATGATATTAAACTTACGTCGTTATGACATACAATGATGGCATTAATGTAACGTAATATTGTAGTTTATATATTATGTCAGTTGTACGTAATATCTAAGTCATTTCCGTGATATCATAGAGAAGTAAGAAACTTACATCAGTACGATGTCAAAATTATATCATATATTTTTACATCATAATTGGATCACAAGACAGGTCAATTGTACGTCATATTTACGTAAAATATTGTGACATTCCTATGACTTATAAATGACGTCATATTAAAGTCATGTGTTCACTGGGATTGTATTTATTTATTTACTTGCCGCAGACATTTTTTGTCTAGTTTATATTTATAATAAGTTACTTTTAATTGTATAGTTATGAACAAAGTGTGTATTATTATTAATAAAAATTATCTATTAATAAATTAAATATTTTAAATAACATTTTACTGTAATGATTTAAATAGGGCCCTGAATAAAAACATTTATTAAAATTTAATTATTTGACATCTACAATTTTTTGCAATTTTTTTTTATTGAAAAAATTATTGAAAAAAATTTTTTTTTTAATTTTCATTCATAAAAAATTAGAAAAACTGTAAATGCAATGTAAAAAAAAATTTTTTTTGTTCTAATTTAATGAACCAAAAATAGACAAAAAAATTATAAACGTCGGCTAATTTTAGTACCATAAAATTTTTAAATATTTAAAATTATTTTGTAATATTTAAATACATAACTAATATATATTATTTATAAGAAAATTTACTTTTCAATAATAATAACATCTAACTGTATTATCAGTGTCGTTGAATAAAGTAGAAAATGTTAATTTAGTTGCCGGTATAGAAGAACTTTTAGAAGTTGGTAAAATTTTTACTATAGTTATCGAACACTGACGGATCGAATTGAATCGTATTAAGACGGATTGAAAACCGAAGATTTCAGAAATTGGATTGAATCGTGTTAAAGCGGATAGGATGTTGAATCCGACTTAATCCGACCTCGTTTGCTGGGCTGTTCGCTCGGTTCCCATGAGAAAGCGTCTCCTCAGCAACACGTGCAAGCAGCGATTCTCGGTAACCAGAGTCAGGCTAGAAATATAACGGAAATTCGGTGTCCAATTCAGGTGGGCAAGTTGGCCCATCGATTTATAGAAATATATATGATTCATCTCAATATTGACTGGAGGGTAAGCCTACCCGTCACACGCTCCCCCGGCTAAAAAAAGAAAGCCATTCTCCTGAATGGTATTAGGAATCTATTACCTTGAAGTCCCGATTTATTTAACGCGTTTTTTTTTCTTATCTAAATTGCTGTACCACCCTCTGCTCAGACTAAATAATTAGAATCCTAAGAGACTTCTCTAAATTTTAGAATAATAATGAATATATAGTTAATTAATTTAAAATTAAAAAATTAAAAAAAAAATTTTAATTTCAGTATGGTACTATTTTTTAAAATAAGATGTTGATGAATACCAATCTTCATCTTGTTTTAAAAAATAGTACCACACTGAAATTAAAATTTTTTTTTTTAATTTTTTAATTTTAAATTAAAAATTTTTTTTTTAAACTTATTAAGGATTAGTTTTTTGATTTGGAATAAAATTATAATCTGTATTATTCATTATAATATACTTATTATTCATTCATATTATTCATATATATTTGATTGCAAAATGCACATGAAAATGATAATGTAAAAATAGGTACTATCTGCAGATAGATTCTGGTTAAATTCCAAATGGATGCCACTTCTATGGAAGATGGGACTGACGAGCATGCGCGCGGTACTGACAACCATCTGAGACAAATAAATCTCAGATGGCTCTGAGCCCCATCTTGGATTGAACTGAAATAAACGGAAACTGTACTTACTACAGTCTACATAGAAGTAGTAACCATTTGTAAATTTTTTTCACTATAGATGGAACTAGGTTCCGTCCAACATGGAAACTAGTTAAATCTCGTTTTTTCCGTGTATTAGGTTAATTTAACATAAATAATCCTTACCTCCTTACTCCTTATCTGTACAAACTGGACGGTAAATAATCCCTGTCCGTGAAAAAATACTCTCCCGAATTAGGAAATCATTCATGTTTGTTTTTTCGTTAAAAAATTAATTTATATATTTTTTTTTGCTTATAAACGATTTTTATAGTAGTAATTGTAATAATTATTATTTTATTGTAATTATTATTAGTTACTACAACTTATTTTTTATAACAATAATAATTATAATGAAAATTTTTCATTTTAATGAAAATAAAGTAATATGTAATTACTCGGGAGTTGATTTGCCGGATTATGTGACTAACGTTCTCAGCCTGTCTCCGAAGTTTGGAGTAGAATTAGATAAAAAGTAAATTCCTATCCCTACGATCATCAAGGATTTGGAGTTCGGGGTGTCCAGGATTAAGGTCCAAGATGCGGATGCTAAAGAAATAGAAGTCATTAAGAATAATGTGAGGCTGAGTGCACTGAATGCTGTCATGAACCTTTACAATAGTGGAGGGAGTAAATCGAAGGATCGAGCAGATTTTTGTTTGAAAAAAGAGCTGATGAGTACTAGAAAGTTTTTGTCAGAACACAAAGATTTGTTGGTGATGCGGGCTGATAAAGGTGGTGCAACGGTACTGATGGATGAGGCGGAGTATAAGAGAGCTATGGCTGAGTTGGTAAATGATCCAGCTGTGTATAAGAGGGTGAAGTCAGATCCGACGAATAAATATCAAGTTCTGATTAATTATTTCGTTAAGAGAATGGTTAATGAGGGAATTATTGATGAGCTCGAGGCCAAAGCTCTTAGTACTCGGAATGCGGTACCTCCTAGACTATACGGTCTTAGAAAGCTACATAAAACTGGGTGTAAGATGCGACCGGTTGTGAGCTGCATCAAAACACCGTGTTATAAACTGGCGTCATTCTTGCATTCGGTGCTGGTTCCTGTTGTTGACACATTTTCTTACAATGTAAAAAATTCAACTGAATTAGTTGAATTTTTAGGGAAGACGAGATTACCAGATGATTATATTTTGGTGTCATTGGATGTTATTTCATTATTTACTAACATTCCGAAGGACTTGGTATTAGCTACTATTGAAGAGAACTGGGATGAGTTCAAGAATATGGTAAAGGTTCCTAAAGATATACTGCCGGACTTGGTCAATATATGCTTCAATACGAGTTATTTTACATTTTACAATGACATCTATGTACAGTGGGATGGGTCGGCTATGGGAAATCCGGCGAGCCCGTCGTTGGCGAACTTGGTTATGAATCATGTATTGAACAAAGTATTACCTCTTTTATCTTTTGAAGTAGCGTTTCTCAAACTATATGTTGATGATACGTTACTGGCAATCCCTCAGAGTGAGGTTGGCAATCTCTTGGGATATTTCAATAGTATACACCCGAAAATTCAGTTCACGATGGAAGTGGAAGTTAATTACCAGATTGCATTTTTGGACACTAAGGTTATAAGGATGGACGATGGTGAGCTATGCACGAAGTGGTATCAGAAGCCTACGAGTTCGGGTAGATTGCTTAATTTTAATTCTTATCATCCTCTGACTCAAAAATGTAGTGTCGTGTTGGGACTAATGTATAGAGCTTTAAAGTTGAGTCATCCTAGCTTCCATGAAGATAATTTAAAAGAAGTTAGGTGTATTTTAGAGAAGAATAATTACCCGAGGTCGTTTGTGGATATCTGTTTAAGGAAGTTCAGGGACCAGCATCTGAATGGTGAGAAATTTTGATGGGGTGGAGGTTTTAGATAAGGAAAGTAATTGGCTGAAAAGAAATATTAGTGAAATGGTCCATATTAGCTTAAATGATACTGTGAATATGAAAACGGATACGGATATTTTGAATAGCTTATATAGTAGACTAATTGAGAGTTATAAATTTAGAAAAAAGAACTAACTTGAATTCTTGCTCGTTCTACTTAGTGCGCCGTTTGACATGTAGAGAGCGCTTGTGAATGTTTACCAGCTGTTTGAATTTTGGTTTTTAGTTGAGAATTACTCATGACGGTAGAATGTTTAGATTATTTATTTTTGTCAATAACCTCTAAATTATTGATAGTATTATAAATTGTAAACATTTTGGAGCTGTATTATCTACTGTTTTTTATTTATGATTTGGATGACGTTGAGAATCATGTACACATGTGTTGTTGTACTTCAGAATGTTTTTGTAATGATCATTGGTATGACTATGTTTTGACAGAGTATTCGAGGTAATTTTATTGCTTGGAATTATGTAATTAATTGTTTATGATTGCTATGGGTAATTTTGATATGAATTTATTTATGATTGCTGATAATTGTTCTTTATTTTTTATTTTTTATATTAATTGAATTTTGTGATATTGTTTTTAATGACTATGTATAAAAATTGATTGTAATATTTGTGTCAAACTAGATACCTGAGGATGTCGGAATAAAACCGACGAAACGTCGTATAACGAATAGTTGTGTTGAAACTTATTTATGGTCTTTTCACCTGACTTCTACTGCAAATAATAATTATTATTCATAATAACAATTATTATTGCAGCGATTAAAACGAAAAAAAAAAATAAATAAATGGGATTTCAATTGGATTTGAACCCGGATCCCTAAGAATTTTAAAATTCAATTTATTATTTATTATTATTATGTTTGATATTATTATTATTATTATTTCAAGCCTGGTTTGACCGTAATCGTGGTAGAATGGGACGAAACTGAACTAGTTACGGTGCAAAGAGGCCTCAGTTTAAATGAGCTATCAATACAGCGCCAAGTCTGTTTTGACCGTAAAATTGAGATGGAAAAAAATTACCGTTAAAAGGGACCTCGAATTTCGACTCGGGAGTACTGCTTATTTTTCGACTCCCTCGTCGCTTCCTGGTTAACTCCTTTGACAAATTTGTACCGTCTGTACAATTTCTTGTTATTAAATTGTTACTTATAAAATCAGTACGTATTAGTAATAGGCCTTTTTTTTATACAATAGAAAAAATACAATACGGGGTCCAAAGATCGAGACGTGCCAGTGCTGCGTCGATCAAATATCGATGCCAAAGAATTACCCACTTCGGGTACATTTACCCTGTAACAATACCTTCCAGATTTCTCAACCAATCAATATAAACCTGTATATTTTCTTTTTGTGCTTTAAAAACTGCGTCAAATGCTTTTTTAAAAAAGAAAATTGAACGACGCATTCAAAAGTTACGGTTGTTTAATTAGTTATTTATGTACCTTGGGCGAGCCACGCGTAAATACAGTCGAGGTGACAAATTTCTTCAGCAGGGATAGTATAAGGCTGAGGCCCGATAGGGAAATTTTTTTTTGATAATTTTGGTAGTTTCATTAGGAATTCTCCAGACCCAAACCTGATAAAAAATTTTCATGGTCGTATCTGAAAACTAGACACTTAGAGCTACAATTTGCTTTTTTTTTTTTTACTGTTCGATCATTTTCCTCGGAGTAACAGCTCGTTGAAAATCACCCAAAAAATTAGAATTTTTTTTTAAATCCCTTAATTTTTGCGAATCGTGTATTTGACAAATTAAGATACACAACAGCAAAACTTATATAAAAGTTCCACTATTACGACACATACAATAGTTATATTTTTATAAAGCAAACTCAAAAATTTCTGAAAGTATTCTTATCATGTAGGTGTATTATTACCACCTAATAATAACTCAAGTTTATCACTTTACGTCATTAAATTTTATTAAGCGACAATAAATCATCACTATCACGTTAGCATTTTTTACGAAATATCATATTTAAAAAGTTGGAACTAATTTTCACTTTTAGAATTTTGTGTTTTTGGTAAGTTCTTTTATATTTGTGATTATATTGATTATTGAAATGCACTTATTAATCATGGCTAAAATCTTACGGCAAACCATATCAGTTCCCGGGTCGATGAAGAATCTTTTGACTTGAAATTTAATCGAAAGTTATTTCATTTAGACTTATTCATTTTCTTCTATAAATTTAAATATTCTATAACATTTGACTTTTTGGCTTAGTTATGATCGAATTAAGACAAGAAAATTAGAAAAACGGTTGACCCTAAAGGCCATGTTTGCAACTTTTTCTAATTCCATACCTAAACGCTTAAGATTGCTCTCACGACGTTTTTTGAGCTATTCGAGTTCAAAAATATAATTTATGTGTTTTTTGAGCTCTTCCAGTTTAAAAAGTTAAGTGTTCTATGAGCTTAAAGAGCTCGAAAGTGTGATAGAAGTTTAAGGGGTGTTAGGTGGGTTTCAGAAGTTCAAAAAAAGGGTATTTTTACTTTTTTTTTAGTATATACAATCATATATTTTATTTAAACAATTCAGCATACCAAAGATACATATTTAAACAGTATTCTGTGAAATTTTTATTTAAAAATTGCGAAAACTCAGCCGTTGGTACCTCATCTCCTTTGACGTCTCAAAAAAAATGCTCTTGCCGTGGACAGCATAACTCATTATTAGTTCATCTAAAATCAAAGAACTAAGTATATTTCGTTAGTACATGGATAAATCTCGTTATTGGACGAAAGAGAAAAAAAAATTAAGATTTGAATTTTTGACAGACTTTGAAAAAAAAAAAAACACAATTTTTGATTTTTTAATAAAAAACAAATTAGAAAAACGGTAGACTCTGGAGGCCATCCGTGCAACTTCCCGCTCATTTCATACCTAGGTGCTTAAAATTGCACTATTTATGTTTTTGAGCTCTCTAAGCTCAAAAATACCATTTATATGTTATTTTAAGCTCTCTGAGCTTAAAGAGATAACTTTTTTATGCTTTTGAGCTCTTCGAGCTCAAAAGTCTGATAGAAGTTTGATAAAACACAATTTTTCAAATTTTTAAACCGCAATAACTGTTAAATGAATGAACCGATTTAGACGCAGTTAGCGGCAATCGACGTGGTTTTTTATGTTTAGAGCCGATTAGTTTTTAGAATCAATCAGTAGAGCCGTTTGAAAGTTATTCCAAAAAATGTCGGAGTTATGTTGAAAAATTACTTGTTTCCAAATATTTCGTCGACGATATCTCTCGAACAAATCAACCGATTTCAACGGTCTTGGCGGCGATTGACGCGGTTTTATAAGCTCTAAAAATTATTCCATTTGATCGAAGACGATCCGAAAAGAAATGTCGAAATTATGTGAAAAAAACACTTTTTCTGGTTTTCTTTCGTTCACGATATCTCTCGAACGAATTAACCGATTTTGACCGGATGAGCGGCAATCGATGTGGTTTTTCAAGCTTAAGAGCGGATTGGTTTTTGGAGTTGATCGATAAAGCCGTTTAAAAGTTATTCCAAAAAAAAAAAAATTTTTTTCTTATTTTTTTTGGAATTTTTAAAAATTTCTCAAAATCTATCGGTCCGAAACGGTTCAAATTCACAGGAAATCTAAGTTTGAGGGAACTCTTTAGAACGCCGTTTGGTACGTTCCGATCGGTTCAAACGTCGAGATCTGATGAAAACTCGACTTTTACAAAACGGGGTGAAAACAATAACTTCCCGATTTTTGAAAATCTTTTTTCTTAACGGGAAGTTAAAAAAAGCATGTTTGGTTCTTTGATTTTAGATGAATCAATAATGAATTATGCTGTCCACGGCAAGAGAATTTTTAACTTTACGCTAATAAAATTGAAAGTTTTAAAAAATCGGAAAGTTATTGTTTACCCCGTTTTTCGAAAATCGAGTTTTCATCAGATCTCAACGTTTAGAGGTCCTAGGAAGCTTCCCTGACTATTCCCGCGATGGTGTTTGTACGTCTGTATGTGTGTGTGTGTTTTTTTTTTTTTTTTTTTTTTTAACTTAGGGGGGGGGGAATTCTTTTTACGGATTCCAGGCATAGCTGTTCAGCCTGGATATGTGGCGACTCGACGCAGCGTCATACTAAAACTCGACGCTAACGCCCCTACCCACTAAACCCTAAACCCCTTTTCTTCTTTCCTCTAATCCCTCATGGAAACTGCCGTCAGGCATTACTTCGTGAGGGGAGGATCTAGCTACTGCTATTCTGGTGGCTAAGGTGTTATTTTTCCTTCCTTCTAGTTTCTGTCATTTGCCCTTTTTCTTTCAATGGAACGCAGCTCTGTAAGCACTTCGGTGGTAAACGTGCTTGTGGCGTTTCAAGCAGTTTCGGATGACAGCATTTCTTCTACAATTGACTCTGGTGTGATTTTCTTGTTCAGGATCTTCTCTACCTCATCACGCTGTGGGTTAAAATGAGGTCACTCAAAGAAAACGTGCTCCGCATTTTCAGCAACTCTTGGGCAAGACGGACACTCTGGGGAATTATCGTGCATAAAGCGATGAAGGTACTCCCGGAAACAGCCGTGTCCTGACAACATCTAGGTCAGATAGTAGTTGGCCTTGCCGTGATTCCGGTTAAGCCAAACGTCAATCCTTGGTATAAGTCAATGAGTCCATCTTCCCTTCTCCGCAGCATCCCATAGTTGTTGCCATCTTGCTATACTATGTTGTCGCTCTTCAGCGCTCAGTGTAGATGACCTCTTTCGGTGGTATAGGTTCCGTCTTTCCTCAGCTAGGACTCTAAGAGGCAGAGTTCCAGAAATGACGCACACTGCCTCCTCGGATATTGTGTGGAAGGCGCTTGCAACTCTCTGTGCACTTAATCGGTAGACCGGTCCGGCTTTCCTCCATGATTCTTGGGTCTCCAGTGCGTCTGCCCAAACGGATATTCCATATGTGAGCACTGATGTGACTACTGACGACAGCAATAGTCTCCTGCTCTGCTTCGGGCCTCCAACATTCGGCATCAATCTTGATAGAGTAGTTACCACTGCTGATGCTTTAGCACTTACGTGTTCGACCTGTTGCTTAAAGTTCAGTCGGGCATCCAGCGTCACCCCCAGATATCGGATAAGTGGTTGCTATGCGATCTCCTGCTCGCCGACATTCAGCTTGATTTTAATAACCAAAATCAGGATATAGTAGACCAATTTAATTTATGTTTTTCTTTTTATTTTTATTTCAAATTACAACGTTTCGTCAGCATAATTCTGACTTCATCAGGTAACCTTGAAATATTTAATAAAAACACATAGTCACATGGTACCAAATATTACGTTCAACATTTAAAGAATACAAACACAAGTCATTGTCAACAAACATTTTAAAATTGTCAATAATAATAATAATTTCTTTCTCCGTTTACAGCATAAATATTTTAAACATTAACGGAGAAAGAAATTATTATTATTATTGACAATATTAAAATGTTTGTTGACAATGACTTGTGTTTGTATTCTTTAAATGTTGAACGTAATATTTGGTACCATGTGACTATGTGTTTTTATTAAATATTTCAAGGTTACCTGATGAAGTCAGAATTATGCTGACGAAACGTTGTAATTTGAAATAAAAATAAAAAGAAAAACATAAATTAAATTGGTCTACTATATCCTGATTTTGGTTATTAAAATTTATACTTAGACCTGAAAAAAAAATGAATATTCAGCTTGATGTTTTTTACGATCTTTCTGCTGGTGATGAGCACAGCTTCAGTTTTTTGCTTGGCTAACTCCAACTTCATCATCTCCATCCATAGGTTAATCCGGCTAAATGTGATATCGAAAGCCAGATTGATCTCTTCCAAGTGTTTCGCGACAATTACTACCGCTACATCATCGGCATATGCAACAAGTTTCACCTCTGATGGTAATGCAACTCTCAGGAGACCATCATACATGATGTTCCACAGCAAAGGACCCAAAACCGAGCCCTGTAGCACTCCTCCGGTTATTTCGTACTCCCTTGGACCGTTTTTCGTGTCATATTTGAGGACTCTGTCTGTAAAGTAGTTTGCTACCATTCTGCGCAGGCATCCTGGCATTTCTTTATTTTCGAGAGCTTGCATGGTGCAGTCCCAGTTAGCGGAATTGAAAGCATGTTTGATGTCCAAGGCAGCAACTAAACAATACTTCTTTCTGCCACGTTTCCATCTCTTTCCAGCGATTGCCTCCTTAGCTGTATCGACCACCAATTTGATCGCATCCAGCGTTGATCGTCCTTTCCGGAAACCATACTGGCCTTCTGCTAGGAGTGGATCGACGGCTGCTTCTATTCGTTGGTGCATTATACGCTCTAATATCTTACCCGCTGTATCCAGCATGCACAGTGGTCGGTAGGATGATGGCTCGTCCGGTGGCTTCTTCCCTTTAGGGAGAAGTACAAGTCTTTGCTGTTTCCATCTTCTAGGAAAAATCCCTTCTTTGAGGCACGAATCGTAGGTATCTAAGAATAGATTTGGCGCTGCTTTAATAGCTGTTTTTAATGCAATATTCGGGATTCCATCCAATCCCGGCGCCTTATTATTCCCTACTCGGTTGCACGCCTCCATCAGTTCCTTTTCTGTGACAGGTGGAATGTCTTCTCGATTTACTAGCAATGAAGAATAGCCGAACTTACTTTGTCGAGGAAACAGCGTAGAAACTATTCTTTCCAGGAGCTGTGGACACGTAGGTGATGGCATTGGCTGGCGCTTCAGGTGGGTCATGACCACCCTATACGGTTTGCCCCATGGGTCCTTTTCTACCTCATCGACGAGTTCCTTCCAACAGCGTCTTTTGCTATCTTTGATGGCCTTGTTCAGTTCTCGACGGGCCTTTTTGTATTCTGCGACTAGCTCCGCAGAGTTAGGTCGTCGGTGGCCACGCTGTGATAATCTTCTCTTTTTGTGACAAGCTGTGCGAAGAGCGTTAATCTGATCATTCCACCAGTGCACCGATGGTCTTTTATTGATGCCACGCTTACGGGGCATGCAGGTGTCGCACGCCTGGGCAATTCTCGTCATTAAGTCCTTCATCTTCTCTACAGCATTTCCTGTGATGATGGTCGAGTCACTGTATAAGGCTACTACCAAAGCTTCCGAGTCAAAGTCTTTCACTTTCCATCCAGCTGCATTAGTTTGTCTAGTTGCTCTTTGAGGGTTCCGGCCAGCCGATATTTCCCAAAGTATTGCACTGTGGTCACTGGCGGTGTAGGTGTTTAAGACTTCCCAAGAATAGTTTCCTTTCAATAAGCTCCCTTGGTATATGTTGGTGTCTCACCGATGTTGAGAAGGACCACGTCCAGTGAGGCCATTGCTTCACGTAGTGCCTTGCCTCGCGCATTAGTCTGCTTGCTGCCCCAGTCTACCGCCCAGGAATTGAAGTCCCCTGCTATAGCTACTGAGTAGTATTGCTTTGCGTCTTCGGTCAGTCGATCCAGGAAGTCAGTAAAGTCGGCAATCGAAAGGCTAGGTGGTGCATAGCAACTATAAAAACGGATGTCGTTAATAGACGTTGCTACAAAGCCGATGCTATCATTGTTCACTATGCTCTGGAAGGTAAGTTTGCCACAGGACCAGATGACAGCCTCAGTGGTGCTGTCAGTTTTCCAAGGTTGGTTATTCAAGTGTCTGTATGGCTCTGCTATTATTATTAAATCAAGCTCTAATTCACGCACGGTCTGCACGAGCAGGTCATGCGTGGCCTCACAGTGATTGAGGTTAAGCTGTACCTCTTTGTATACCGGGCACCTGTATGTGCCGGCGTGATGGGCAGCGTTCTCTGCGTTCTTATTTTCCGCGTATAATACTCACTTCGCTGGGATTTTACAGTCCGCAATCTTGTGTCCTTCTTGGCCGCATCTGATGCATAGCTTGGATCGATCTGTCTTGCTTCTGCACTGGGATCCGTGGTGCCCGAAATGCCAACATTTGTAATATTGGGTAGGTTTCCTCGTGGCTCTAATTCGGCAGTTGACCCAGCCAATTCGGATTTTACCGCTTCCTTCTTATATCTTCTGAGCTGCTGCAGCCGGTAGTGTCACGACGGCGGTTTGGGTACCTCTGTAGGCTTTGCGGATTTTGATTGTCTCTGGTGGTATTTCGCAGAGCTCCTTGGTTACCGTATGCAGGGCAGCCTGAATATCCTCCTTTGTTGTGGTGTCATCTAGGTCTCGGATCTCGATGTCTTCTTGTGGCCCTTTGCAGATCACTTTGGCCTCCTCCTTAAGAATGTTTGCGATGGTCTGTTGCAGGCCTTGCCAATTTGTCCACGCTCTTCCGCGAAATCGTAATCAGCAAGTCCCCGCTTCTGGTCTTGTTGATCTTGTCCACCGTTATGCGAACCTGCTCCTCAGGGACGTCCTTCTTTATGCGACGCAGAACCTGGGCGTACTTTGCTTTCTCGGCTGGGCGGATGATCAGTGCGTCGGGTCTGATCCATTTGAGTGGTTTTTTGCGCTTAGGCTCTGGCCTGGGCTTTTTTGAAGGCTCCTTTGGAAGCTGTTCTTTGGCTAGCCTCCGTTTCTCTTTCTTTGTAAGGACATCTTTCCAATCAGTCGCGTTTTTTTTTCGGCGTTTTGCTTCATCACGTTTTTCGGAGGACTTGGTTTCAAGTCCTTTCTCTTCGTCAATCGCCCATCTATTCCATCTGGGGAGTTTCGGTCCTTTCTCTTATTAGACTTGTTGGAAGTATGACCTTCGTCTTTAGCATCAGATTCACCGTCACCATCGTCTCCGGTGTCCATTGATTCTTCGATCTCCACAGTAAGTTGACTGCTCTTCTCCGGCGTAAGACGAGGAGTGAGTCGTCGAGGTGACTACCATTCTTCGTCTAGTTCTTTAAACCTTCGAAGGGCGTTAACTACCCCGGTTGCCTTGGCCTTTACCTCTTTATGGATATTGACCTTTGATTGGACAAAATCATGCAGTTCGCTGGTCAGCTTTTCGAGGCGTTCCAGCGCTTGCGTCCGCTTCATCTCAGCGCTTGCTGTAATCGTTGCTTCTTGGGCGTGAGGCCCACTAATACTCCTGTCCTTTTCTTGTTTTTTCGTTTCTTCCATGATTTTGAGTGATACTCCAAAGCAAAAGGTCGTCTCCGAACGCGATGCCTCCGGAAGTGGAAGGGTGATCACTCTTACAGCTACCTCCATTGCTATAAGAGCTTTCGGTCATTGAAGCGGGAAATCTCAACCGCTTCGACCCTGCACCTGCTTCCTTCATCGGCTTCCTCATGCTCCCGTAGGTGCGGCACGTAGATGCCGGGAGTTACCACGTACACCACGCTATAAGGATCATTTCGCACACCTCTTACAAGCAGCGTCACCGTATCCGTTTGCGTACGTGACCCTAGGTCTGATGGTGTTTTTTTTTTTTTTTTTTTTTTTTTTTGTAGGGGGGGGAATCCTTTTTACGGATTCTAGGCATAGCTGTTTGGCCTGGATATGTGGCGACTCGACGCAGCGTCATACTAACTCGACACTAACGCCCCTACCCACTAAACCCTAAACCCCTTTTCCTTCTTTCCTCTAATCCCTCATGGAAACCGCCGTCAGGCATTACTTCGTGAAGGGAGGATCTAGCTACTGCTCTTCCTTCTGGTGGCTAAGGTGTTAACTATCTTCCTTCTATCTTCTGCTATTTGCTCTTTTTCTTTCGGTGGAACGCAAGTCTTTAAGGACTTCTGTTGCAAACGTGTTGGTAGCGTTCCAGGCAGCTTCTGATGACAACATTGCTTCTACTAGTGAATCTGGTTGCATTCTCTGGTTCAGGATCCTCTCCAGTTCTTCACGCTGTGGATCGAAACGAGGACATACAAAGAAGACGTGCTCCGCGTCTTCAGCAGCTCCTGGGCAGGACGGGCACTCCGAAGAGTCATCGTGCTTAAAGCGGTGTAGATACTCTCGAAAACACCCATGTCCCGACAACATCTGCGTAAGATAGTAATTGACCTCACCGTGATTCCGGTTAAGCCAAATGTCGACCCGAGGTATGAGACGGTGCGTCCACCTACCCTTCTCTGCAGCATCCCATTGTAGTTGCCATCGGCCTATGCTCTTTTGCCGTTCTTCAATTCTAAGTTCTTCCGGGCTCAGTGCAGTTGACCTTTTTCGTTGGTAAAGGGCCCGTCTTTCCTCTGCTAGAACTCTAAGAGGTAGGGTTCCAGCAATGACGCACACTGCTTCTTCTGATAGAGTGCGGAAGGCACTAGCTACTCGTAGGGCACTCTGTCGGTATATTGGTCCAGCTTTTCTCCATGATTCTTGGGTTTCCAGTGCATCAGCCCAAATGGATATTCCGTAAGTGAGCACTGATGTGACTACTGATGACAATAGTAGCCTCCTGCTCTGCATTGGGCCTCCGATGTTAGGCATCAGCCGTGCGAGACTAGCCCTCACTACTAACGCTTTGGCACTGACATGTTCCACCTGCTGTTTGAAGTTGAGTCGTGCATCCAGCATCACTCCCAGATAACGGATAAATGGTTGTGATGTGATTTCTCGGTCACCGACATTAATCTTAATTGTTTCAACTTCTTTTCGGCTGGTAATAAGCACTGCTTCGGTCTTCTGCTTGGCCAGTTGTAGGTTCACTGTATCCATCCACTGGTTGATCTTCTCAAAAGTGATGTCAAACAGATGTTGAATCTCGTCGAGGTGTTTGGCGACGATCACTGCGGCAACATCATCCGCATACGCTACCAGTTTGACACATCTTGGAAGCTTCAGTCTCAGCAGCCCGTCATACATGATATTCCACAGAAGTGGACCAAGAACAGAGCCCTGTGGCACACCACCGGTTATATCATACTCTTTTGGACCATTCTTTGTATCGTATTTCAGCACTCTATCTGTAAAATAGCTAATCACTAGTCTGCGAAGATATGTTGGCACGTTCTTCTCGTCGAGAGCTTGCATGATGCAGTCCCAATTAGCGGAATTGAAAGCATTTTTGATGTCCAAGGCAGCCACCAGGCAGTACTTCTTCGTTCCACCCTTCCATCTAGTTCCTGCGATTGCCTCTTTGGCCGTATTAACAACCAGGTTGATCGCGTCCAGGGTTGATCGTCCTTTCCGGAATCCATACTGGTTGTCTGCCAAGAGTGGGTCGACTACTGCATCTATTCGCTGATGGATGATACGCTCAAATATCTTACCCGCCGTATCTAGCATGCAGAGTGGTCGGTAAGATGACGGTTCTTCTGGCGGTTTCTTTCCTTTAGGTAAAAGTACTAACCGTTGCTGTTTCCACTTACGAGGAAAAGTCCCCCCCTTGAGGCATGCGTTGTAAGCGTCTAGAAATAATGTTGGTGCTGCCTTTATGATGGTTTTCAAGGCTATATTAGGGATTCCGTCCAATCCCGGCGCTTTATTATTTCCTACCCGATTACAGGCCTCCAACAATTCTTCTTCAGTGACAGGTGGAATGTCGTCCAGTTCATCTTGCGTTGACTGATAATTGAGACTGTGTTGCTGTGGAAACAGCGCAGTGACGATTTTCTGAAGGAGTTGGGGACACGTAGGTGACGGCATTTGTTGTTTCTTCAGGTGCGTCATGACCACCTTATACGGCCGACCCCACACGTCTTTGTCGACCTCGTATATGAGCTCTTTCCAGCATCTTCTTTTGCTCTCTTTTATGGCCTTATTAAGTTCACGACGAGCGTTTTGTACTCTGCGATCAGCACTGCAGAGTAAGGTCGTTGATAGCCACGCTGTGATATTCTTCTCTTTCGATGACACTCTTTACGGAGGTTGCTGATATGATCATTCCACCAGTGTACCGCAGGTCTTGAATTCATAACACGTTTGCGAGGCATACTGGCATCACAAGCTTGTGTTACTCGTATCATCAGAGCCTTAGTATGTTCTTCTGCACATCCAGTCTCTATCGGATCACTATCGAGGGCTGTTAGCAATACTTCTGGGTCAAGAGATTTCACCTTCCAACCGACGGTGTTAAATTGCTTGATAGGCCCCGGAGGTTCTGGTCGTTTGACGTTTCCCAGAGTATCGCATGATGGTCACTGGCAGTGTAGATGTCCAGTACCTTCCAGTTAGTGTTACCTTTAGCAAGGCTGGTACTGACAAAAGTGACGTCTACAATCGAGCTTGCGTCACCTTTGGTGTAGGTCGGCGTGTCACCACTGTTGAGCAAGACTACATCTAGTGTAGAAAGAGCTTCTAGCAGCTCTCTTCCTCGTGCATTAGTCTGCTTACTGCCCCAGTCCACTGCCCAGGCGTTAAAGTCCCCGGCTATCGCCACTGGATGATGTTGCTTCGCGTCCTCGGTCAGTCGATCCAAGAAGTCAGTAAACTCAGCAATTGAGAGGCTAGGTGGTGCGTAGCAGCTGTAAAAACGGATGCCATCTACTGATGCTGCTACAAAGCCAGCACTGCCATTGGTAGCTACACTCTGGAAAGGGAGCTTACCACAAGCCCAGATCACAGCTTTCGTGGTGATATCCGTCTCCCAAGGTTGTCCAGCTAAATGTTTATATGGCTCCGATAAAAGCACAACGTCGAGCTTTAATTCCCGTACTGTCTGCATAAGCAGGTCATGCGCAGCTTCGCAGTGATTGATGTTAAGCTGCAGTATCCTCATGTTCGTTTATTTGTCAGCTTCTGGAGTGCTTCTTGGAAGACTGGACATCGGCCAGAACCAGACCGGTGAGCAGTGTCCTGAGAGCCAGGTTTTTCCGCACATAACGCACATTTCACTTTATTTTGGCATTGAGCAGCTTGATGACCTGTTTGCCCACATTTGATGCAAAGCCCAGATCGGTCGACTTCGCTTTTACATTGAGCAGTAGTGTGCCCAAAGTGCCAGCACTTATAGCATCGTAATGGTGTCTTAATTGCTCTGACACGGCAATTTACCCAGCCAATCCTTATTTTGCCTGTCTTTCCAAGTATCTTCTGCACTATTGCTGCTGGCAATCGTACCGAAGCAGTTTGAGTACCTCTGTAGGCCGGACGAATTTTAATGACATCTTCAGGTATTTCGTAGTCATTTCCAGCTGCCTCTTGTAAGGCCTTCCGGACATCGTCTTTAGTTGTTTCGTCGTCAATGTCCCGGATTTCAAGCTGTTCCTCTGGGCCTTTACAGATGACTTGCGCTTCTTCTTTAAGGATGCTCTTGATGGTCTTCAGCAAAGCTTGTCCTTTGTCTGCGGTCTTTCTGGAAAGCGTAATGAGCATATTCCCATCATTCGTCTTTCGACGTCGCGGGTCTGATTTGGTGGGACATCTTTTTTAATCCGACGCAGTATCTCGGCATATTTTGCCTTCTCAACGGGTCGAATAATTAAGGCATCTGGTTTGGTGAATTTTCGCGGTTTTTCCCGCTTAGGCTCCGGCCGAGATTTGTTCTCCGGTTGTTTTGGTAACCGCTCTCTCGCTTGCTCCTTCTTCTCCTTCTTGGATTGGACCTTCTGCCATTCAGTCACCTCTTTTTTTCCGGCGTTCTGCACTGCCGTGTTTTTCGGAGGGCTTGGTTTCAGGTCCTTTTTCTTCACAACTTGGCAGATCGTTGGGTCGGGAGAAGATCGATCTTTTCTCTTAGTTGACTTGCTGCTAGTTCTGATTCTGTCTTCCGCGACTGATTCACCGTCACCTTCGGCTCCAGTGTCCATTGCTTCTTCATTGACGATAGTTGCTTGAATGCTTCTCTCCGGTGTAGTGCGAGAAGTGCGTCGTACTGTTAAACACCATTCTTCATCAAGTTTCTTGAATCTCTGGAGGGCATTGGCTACGCTGGTCGTCTTGGTCTTAATCTCCTTGTGGATATTGACCTTAGATTGGATGAAGTCATTTAGCTCACTGGTCAGCTTTTCAAGGCGTTCAAACGCTTGCGACCGCTTCATTTCAGCGCTTGCTTCAATCGCTGCTTGTTGGGCATGAGGCCCGTTTTCACTATTGTTGTTTTCCTGAATTTTACTCATACTTTTAAATTCACCAGCGCATCGTACGGAGTGGAGCGGGTTGTCATAACTAGGAACGGGTGTACCCTCGGAGATAGTACTCCTACCCCAGTTCCCTGAGGCCTAGCCGACACTTAGCCAGCCCCGGAATACACGGACGGACTAGACTCGCTCGGAGCGGTGAAGATTCCGATCTCTAACACTCACTGCGTACTTCCTGATCAAGGCCCGAAGTGGCTGGCTCCTGATCCACTGCTGCAACTTACACCTCGGCAGAGCAAGCTCACATCAGCCGTGGCCTGCATCGTCGGAAACTACGACACGAGGTTCCGGTCACTCCCAGTGGGTCACAGCAGAGAACGATCGTCTTGTTAGGTCAGTTAGTGCGACCAACCCATTAAAGGGGAGTTTTGTCCACGGGAGCGTATTTTGTTTGGTTATTTTGCTTGGCTCCTACCCGCTGTACCTCATCAACTAAGAGATTAAGTGTCATCCAAGGACAGCGAGCGTTCTCCCATCCGCTCGGGGAGACGCGCCCGGTAGCAGTATCTCTTCTGCCCCGAGAGGTCTGATGGTGTGACCAACCCTTCCTGCCGAAAGGGGAGTTTTCGTTTTTTACCGTGACAGCTATTTTATTTCGGTCTTATCCTCTGCCCCGGAGAACAGCGAGCTTTCTCCAACCCACAAGGATACACGGACGGTGGCTGTTACTCTTCAGCTCCGATGCCTGATTTGGTCCGCAAGGGCTATTTTATTTCGCCCCAATCCGCCGATCTTACGACCGGTTAGGACCCCCCCCCCCCCTATCCGCCACCTGGGGACGCGCCCAGTGGGAGTTTGGCTTCTTCCGACGGGTGCGTGTGCGCGTGTGTGTGTGTGTGTTTTTTGTTTTTTTTTTGTTTTAAGGGGGGGGAATCCTTTTTACGGATTCTAGGCATAGTTGTTTGGCCTGGATATGTGGCGACTCGACGCAGTGTCATACTAAAACTCGACGCTAGCGCCCCTACCCACTAAACCCTAAACCCCTTTTCCTCTATCCCCTAATCCCTCATGGAAACCGCCGTTAGGCATTACTTCGTGAGGGGAGGATCTAGCTACTGCTCTTGCTTCTGATAGCTAAGGTGTTATTTTACCTTTCTTCTAGTTGTTGTCATTTGTTCTTCTTCTTTCGATGGAACGCAAGTCTATAAGAACTTCTGTTGCAAATGTGCTGATGGCGTTCCAGGAGGCTCTTGATGACAACATTGCTTCTACTATTGTCTCTGGTTGGATTTTCTTCTTTAGGATCATCTCCAGCTCATCTCGCTGTGGATAAAATCGTGGGCACTCAAAGAAAACGTGCTCTGCGTCTTTATTGATTCATGAGCAGGACGAGCACTCCGGTGAATCATCATGCTTGAAGCGGTGAAGATACGTCCGAAAACATCCATGTCCTGACAACAACTGCATCAGATAGTAATTGACCTTGCCATGACTTCGGTTTAGCCAAACGTCGATCTTCGGTATGAGACGGTGTGTCCATCTCCCTGTTGTTGCGGCGTCCCACTGCGATTGCCATTGTGCGATGCTGTTCTGCCGTTCTTTAGCTCTGAGTTCCTCGGCACTTTGTGCGGTTGTCCTCTTTCGTTGGTAAAGGTTCCGTCTTTCCTCAGCTAGGACTCCGAGCGGCAAAGTTCCGGAAATGACACACACTGCTTCCTCTGATATTGTTCGAAAGGCGCTGGCTACTCTTAGCATGCTCAGTCGGTAAACCGGACATGCTTTCCTCCATGATTCTTGGATTTTAAGTGCGTCGGCCCAAATGGATATACCATATGTGAGGACCGATGTAACTACTGATGATAGCAATGACCTCCTTGTCTGCTTCGGGCCACCGATGTTGGGCATCAATCGTACTAGGTTGGCTACTACTGCTGATGATTTGGCGGTCACGTTTTCAACTTGTTGTTTGAAGTTAAGTCGGGCATCGAGCATCACTCCCAGATATCGAATAAATGGTTGGGATGTGATTTCTTGGTCTCCGACGTTTAGATTGATCGTTTCCACCACTTTTCTGCTAGTGATAAGTACAGCCTCGGTCTTCTGTTTAGCCAGTTGTAGATTTACTGTGTCCATCCACTGGTTAATTCGCTCAAAGGTGATAGCGAACATATGTTTTATCTCATCAAGATGCTTGGCGACGATAACTACGGCTACGTCGTCCGCGTACGCTACCAGTTTGACATTTCTTGGTAGTTTCAGTTTCAGCAATCCGTTGTACATGACATTCCAGAGAAGTGGACCGAGAACAGAACCCTGCGGTACACCTCCAGTAACATCATACTCCTTTGGACCATTCTTCGTGTCATATCTCAGGACTCTATCTGTGAAGTAGCTAGCGACTATCCTCCGTAGGTATCCTGGTACGTTCATCTCTTGAAGGGCTTGCATGATGCAATCCCAGTTGGCGGAGTTGAAGGCATTTTTTATGTCTAAAGTTGCCACCAGGCAATATTTCTCCGTTCCCCCCTTCCATCTGGTACCGGCGATTGCGTCTTTGGCTATACCGACAACCAGGTTGATCGCGTCCAGGGTTGATCGTCCTTTCTGAAATCCGTACTGATTGTCTGCTAAGAGTGGATCGACAACTGCTTCTATCCTTTGGTGGATTATACGTTCTAGTATCTTATCGGCTGTATCCAGCATGCAGAGTGGACGATAAGATGACGGTTCTTCCGGTGGCTTTTTCCCTTTACGAAGTAGTACCAGCCGTTGTTGTTTCCACTTCTGAGGAAAAATCTCTTCCTTCAAGCAGATGTTGTAGACGTCGAGGAATAACGCTGGCGCTGCTTTAATAGATGTTTTCAAGGCAATATTAGGGATTCCGTCCAATCCCGGTGCTTTATTATTCCCGACGCGGTTACAAGCTTCCATCAGTTCTTCTTTCGTGACAGGTGGAATATCATTCAGTTCGTCCTGTGTCAACAGATAGTTGAAAACGCGCTGTCGTGGAAACAACGCAGTCACGATCTTTTGTAAGAGTTGACACGTAGGAGACGGCATTGGCTGATATTTTAGGTGTGCCATGACTACCTTGTAAGGTCTACCCCACGAGTCTTTGTCCACCTCGTTGATTAGCTTTTTCCAGCAGTTCTTCTTGCTATCCTTGATGGCTTTGTTTAAATGCCGACGAGCTTTCTTGTATTCTGCGACTAGTTCCGCTGAGTCAGGTCACCGATAACTACGCTGAGATTTTCTTCTTTTCTTGAGACACATATTCCGTAGGAAGCTGATGTGTTTGTTCCACCAGTGCACCGAAGGTCTTTGGTTCATGCCCCGTTTACGGGGCATGCAGGTGTCGCAAGCCTGGGTCACTCTCTTCATCAAGTCCTTGGTCATTTCTTCTGCAGATCCAGTAGTAAGCGGTTCACTATTTAGGGCAGCTGCTAGAGCACCTGGGTCAAAGGATTTCACCTTCCACCCAACGATGTCAAGTTTCTTAGCCGGTCTTCTAGGATTCTGGTCCTTTGATACTTCCCAGAGAATCGCATTGTGATCGCTGGCCGTAGAATCTCCATCACCTTCCAGTCGTAGTTTCCTCTGATGAGGCTGCTGCTGACAAAAGTAAGATCCACAATAGAACTTGCGTCTCCTTTAGTGTACGTCGGCGCATCGCCGCTGTTTAACAATACTACATCTAACGTAGAAAAAGCTTTCAGTAGTTCTTTACCTCGAGCGTTGGTGTGTTTGCTGCCCCATTCCACTGCCCAGGCGTTGAAGTCTCCAGCTATTGCCACTGGGCAGTACTGCTTCGCGTCCTCCGTCAGTCGATCCAGAAAGTCCATGAATTCAACAATAGTGAAGCTAGATGGTGCGTAGCAGCTGTAAAAGCGGATGTTATCTACCGATGCTGCTACAAAGCCGGCGCTGCCATTGTTAACGACACTCTGGAAGGGGAGCTTGCGACAGGACCATATGACAGCTTTTTTGGTGCAGTCAGTTTCCCATGGTTGGCCGCCGAGGTGTTTATACGGTTCCGATATAAGCACAAGGTCAAGCTTCTGTTCACGTACTGTCTGCATGAGCAAATCATGTGCCGCCTCACAGTGGTTGATGTTTAGCTGCAGTATTCTCATTTTCGTTTATCAGTTATCTTCTTGAGTGCCTCATGGTATACTGGGCATCTGCTTGTGCCGGCATGATGGGCGTTATTCTCTGTACCGGGTTGATCCGCACACAGTGCGCATTTAGCAGGCTTATTACATTCGGCGATTTTGTGTCCTTCTTCTCCACATTTAATGCAAAGTTTGGAGCGGTCGACTTCACTTGTGCACTGAACCGCACGGTGTCCAAAATACCAGCATTAATAACATCGGACTGGTCTTAGTACTGTTCTAATACGACAATTGGTCCAGCCGATCCTAATCTTGCCGTGTTCTCCTACCACTTTTTGCGCTACCGTTGCTGCCAGAGTCACCGACGCAATTTGTGTTCTGCTACGTAAGACCTTACGAATTTTAATGGCCTCTACTGTTATACCACAATCGTTTCCAGCTGCCTCTTGTAAAGCTGTTAGAATATCATCTTTAGTTGTAGTATCGTCAATATCGCGAATTTCCAGGTCTTCTTCAGGTCCTGTACTAATGACATTTGCGTGCTCCTTAAGTATTCCCGCGATAGTCTTCTGCAGGTCTTTACCTCTATCACTACTGCCTTTCGACAGCGTGATGAGAATGTTCCCTGTCGCGGTCCTGCGTATCTTCTCGACTGTGTTGCGGACCTGATCTGGGCGAACGTCCGCCTTGATCCGTGTAAGTATTTCAGAATACTTATCTTTGTTCGCTGGACGGATAATAAGTGCCTCCGATCTTGTTGCTGTTCTTCTTGGCTTATGGTTCGGCTTCGGTGGAGGCACCAGAGGTTTTTCTGGGGGCAGTTTCCTGCGCTCCTTCTTCTTGTCCTTTCTGGACTGCACCTTTTCCCAGCCTGGCTTCTTGTTCTGTTCACTAGAGTTTTGTGGAAAATCCTTAACCACTTCCTGCTTCTTGATGGGATGACCAAGTCCAAGGTCTTTCAGCTTCCTGGGAGTATGAAAAGCTCCGCCTTCGGGAGAACGAATTTTTCTTTTCAACTTTCTCAGGATGCAGCCGTCTTGGTCAAAGGATTCAGTCTCTGCCATTGTGATAGTTTCACTTTCTTCTTCAGCGACTGATTCTCCGTCACCTTCGGCTCCAGTGTCCATCGCTTCTTCAACAACCACTTGACTGTTTCTCTCCGATGTAGCACAAGGAGTGCGGTGTAATGATGAGCGCTATTCTTCGTCCAGTTTTTTGAAACGTTGAATTGCGTTCGCTACACCAGTCGTCTTGTTTTTTATCTCTTTGTGGATGTTGACCTTTGACTGAACGAAAACATTTAACTCGCTGGTCAGCTTCTCAAGGCGCTCCAACGCTTGCGTTCTCTTCATGTCAGCGCTTGCTTCAATCGCTGCTTGTTGAGCATGAAGCCCGTTTCTATTCATGTTTGTTTCCTGTAACGTACTCATACTTTTTCGATTTACCAGCGCATCGTACGGAGTGGAGCGGGTTGCCATAACTAGGAACGGGTGTACCCTCGGAGATAGTACTCCTACCCCAGTTCCCTGAGGCCTAGCCGACACTTAGCCAGTCCCGGAATACACGGACGGACTAGACTCGCTCGGAGCGGTGAAGATTCCGATCTCTAACACTCACTGCGTACTTCCTGATCAAGGCCCGAAGTGGCTGGCTCCTGATCCACTGCTGCAACTTTCACCTCGGCAGAGCAAGCTCACATCAGCCGTGGCCTGCATCGTCGGAAACTACGATACAGGTTCCGGACATTCCCAGTGAGTTACAGCAAGAACCAATCGTCTTGCTAGGTCAGTTAGTTTGACTAACCCATTATAGGGGAGTTTTGTCCACGGGAGCTTATTTTGTTTCGTTAATTTGCTTGGCTTCTACCCGCTGTACCTCATCAACTAACAGATGAAGTGTCATCCAAGGACAGTGAGCGTTCTCCCATCCGCTCGGGGAGACGCGTCCGGTAGCAGTATCTCTTCTGCCCCGAGCGTGTGTGTGTGTGTGTGTGTGTGTGTGTGTGTGTGTGTGTGTGGATGTATGTAAATCTCTCATAACTTTTGAACGGCTTGACCGATTTGATCGCGGTTGGTGCCATTCGAAAGGGTTCAACTTAGATCTTGAGTAAAATTTGCACCGATTCAGATCGGTAGATTTTGAGAAATCTTAAAAAAACTACGAAAAAAAATTAGAAGGATGGTTGACCCTAATGGCTATCCCTGCAACTTCCCGCTCATTTTATACTTAAGCACTTAAAATTACTCATTACGTTTTTGAGCTCTTCGAGCTCATAAATACAATTTGTGCGTTATTTTCAGCTCTCTGAGCTAAAAACAATAGCTTTTATATGCTTTTGAGCTCTTCGAGCACAAAAATTTGATAGAAGTTTGATAAAACACTATTTTTTAAATTTTCAAATCGCATTAACTTTTGAATGAATAAACCGATTATCACGCGATTGGTGACATTCAACGCAGTTTTTTAAGCTTCATAAAAAATCTTTAAATTAATAGAACGAAAATTCTGGAGTAAATCCGAAAAAACACTTTTTTTCGGTTTTCTTTCGTCAACGATAACTCACGAACGAATAAACCGATTTTGACCGGACTGGCGGTGATCGACGTGGTTTTTCAATGTTAGGAGCTGATTAGTTTTTGGAATTGATCGATAGAGCCGTTTAAAAGTTATTCCAAAAAAAACAAATATAATCAAATTTTTTTTTGTAGTTTTTTTTAGCGATTTCTCAAAATCTACCGGTCTGAATCGTTCTAAATTATACATACTCAAAATCTAAGTTCAGTCAAGCCTTTTCGAATGACACCAACCACGATCAAATCACACACACACACACACACACACACACACACACACACACACACACACACACACACACACACACACACACACTCGGGGCAGAAGAGATACTGCTACCGGGCGCGTCTCCCCGAGCGGATGGGAGAACGCTCGCTGTCCTTGGATGACACTTAATCTCTTAGTTGATAAGGTACAGCGGGTAGGAGCCAAGCAAAATAACCAAACAAAATAAGCTCCCGTGGACAAAAATCCCCTTTAATGGGTTGCTCACACTAACTGACCTATCAAGACGATTGGTTCCTGCTGTAACTCACTGGGAGTGTCCGGAACCTGTATCGTAGTTTCCGACGATGCAGGCCACGGCTGATGTGAGCTTGCTCTGCCGAGGTGAAAGTTGCAGCAGTGGATCAGGAGCCAGCCACTTCGGGCCTTGATCAGGAAGTACGCAGTGAGTGTTAGAGATCGGAATCTTCACCGCTCCGAGCGAGTCTAGTCCGTCCGTGTATTCCGGGACTGGCTAAGTGTCGGCTAGGCCTCAGGGAACTGGGGTAGGAGTACTATCTCCGAGGGTACACCCGTTCCTAGTTATGGCAACCCGCTCCACTCCGTACGATGCGCTGGTAAATCAAAAAAGTATGAGTACGTTACAGGAAACAAACATGAATAGAAACGGGCTTCATGCTCAACAAGCAGCGATTGAAGCAAGCGCTGACATAAAGAGAACGCAAGCGTTGGAGCGCCTTGAGAAGCTGACCATTGAGCTGCAAGAGTTTGTCCAAACTAAGGTCAATATCCACAAGGAGATAAAGACCAAGACAACCGGTGTAGTCAATGCTCTTGGAAGATTCAAGAAACTGGACGAAGAATGGCGCTCATCATCATTACACCGCACCCCTTGTGCTACATCGGAGAGAAACAGTCAAGTGGTTGTTGAAGAAGCGATGGACACTGGAGCCGAAGGTGACGGAGAATCAGTTGCTGAAGAAGAAAGTGAAACTATCACAACGGCAGAGACTGAATCCTTTGACCAAGACGGCCGCATCCTGAGGAAGTTGAAAAGAAAAATTCGTTCTCCCGAAGGCGGAGCTTTTCATACTCCCAAGAAGCTGAAAGACGTTGGACCTGGTCATCCCATCAAGAAGCAGGAAGTGGTTAAGGATCTTCCACAAAACTCTTGTGAACAGAACAAGAAGCCAGGCTGGGAAAAGGTGCAGTCCAGAAAGGACAAGAAGAAGGAGCGCAAGAAACTGCCCCCAGAAAAACCTCTGGTGCCTCCACCGAAGCCGAACCAGAAGCCAAGAAGAACAGCAACGAGACCGGAGGCACTTATTATCCGTCCAGCGAACAAAGATAAGTATTCTGAAATACTTACACGGATCAAGGCGGACGTTCGCCCAGATCAGGTCCGCAACACAGTCGAGAAGATACGCAGGACCGCGACAGGGAACATTCTCATCACGCTGTCGAAAGGCAGTAGTGATAGAGGTAAAGACCTGCAGAAGACTATCGCGGAAATACTTAAAGAGGACGCAAATGTCATTAGTACAGGACCTGAAGAAGACCTGGAAATTCGCGATATTGACGATACTACAACTAAAGATGACATTCTAACAGCTTTCCAAGAGGCAGCTGGAAACGATTGTGGTATAACAGTAGAGGCCATTAAAATTCGTAAGGTCTTACGTAGCAGAACACAAATTGCGTCGGTGACTCTGGCAGCAACGGTAGCGCAGAAAGTGGTAGGAGAACACGGTAAGATTAGGATCGGCTGGACCAATTGTCGTATTAGAACAGTACTAAGACCAGTCCGATGTTATAAATGCTGGCATTTTGGACACCGTGCGGTTCAGTGCACAAGTAAAGTCGACCGCTCCAAACTTTGCATTAAATGTGGAGAAGAGGGACACAAAATCGCCGAATGTAATAAGCCTGCTAAATGCGCACTGTGTGCGGATCAATCCGGTACAGAGAATAACGCCCATCATGCCGGCACAAGCAGATGCCCAGTATACCAAGAGGCACTCAAGAAGATAACTGATAAACGAAAATGAGAATACTGCAGCTAAACATCAATCACTGTGAGGCGGCACATGATTTGCTCATGCAGACAGTACGTGAACAGAAGCTTGACCTTGTGCTTATATCGGAACCGTATAAACACCTCGGCGGCCAACCATGGGAAACTGACTGCACCAAAAAAGCTGTCATATGGTCCTGTCGCAAGCTCCCCTTCCAGAGTGTCGTTAACAATGGTAGCGCCGGCTTTGTAGCAGCATCGGTAGATGGCATCCGCTTTTACAGCTGCTACACACCACCTAGCCTCACTATTGTTGAATCCATGGACTTTCTGGATCGACTGACGGAGGACGCGAAGCAGTACTACCCAGTGGCAATAGCTGGAGACTTCAACGCCTGGGCAGTGGAATGGGGCAGCAAACACACCAACGCTCGAGACAAAGAACTACTGAAAGCTTTTTCAACGTTAGATGTAGTATTGTTAAACAGCGGCGATGCGCCGACGTACCCTAAAGGAGACGCAAGTTCTATTGTGGATCTTACTTTTGTCAGCAGCTGCCTCATCAGAGGAAACTACGACTGAAAGGTGATGGAGATCTACACGGCCAGCGATCACAATGCGATTCTCTGGGAAGTATCAAAGGACCAGAATCCTAGAAGACCGGCTAAGAAACTTGACATCGTTGGGTGGAAGGTGAAATCCTTTGACCCAGGTGCTCTAGCAGCTGCCCTAAATAGTGAACCGCTTACTACTGGATCTGCAGAAGAAATGACCAAGGACTTGATGAAGAGAGTGACCCAGGCTTGCGACACCTGCATGCCCCGTAAACGGGGCATGAACCAAAGACCTTCGGTGCACTGGTGGAACAAACACATCAGCTTCCTACGGAATATGTGTCTCAAGAAAAGAAGAAAATCTCAGCGTAGTTATCGGTGACCTGACTCAGCGGAACTAGTCGCAGAATACAAGAAAGCTCGTCGGCATTTAAACAAAGCCATCAAGGATAGCAAGAAGAACTGCTGGAAAAAGCTAATCAACGAGGTGGACAAAGACTCGTGGGGTAGACCTTACAAGGTAGTCATGGCACACCTAAAATATCAGCCAATGCCGTCTCCTACGTGTCAACTCTTACAAAAGATCGTGACTGCGTTGTTTCCACGACAGCGCGTTTTCAACTATCTGTTGACACAGGACGAACTGAATGATATTCCACCTGTCACGAAAGAAGAACTGATGGAAGCTTGTAACCGCGTCGGGAATAATAAAGCACCGGGATTGGACGGAATCCCTAATATTGCCTTGAAAACATCTATTAAAGCAGCGCCAGCGTTATTCCTCGACGTCTACAACATCTGCTTGAAGGAAGGGATTTTTCCTCGGAAGTGGAAACAACAACGGCTGGTACTTTTTCCTAAAGGGAAAAAGCCACCGGAAGAACCGTCATCTTATCGTCCACTCTGCATGCTGGATACAGCCGGTAAGATACTAGAACGTATAATCCACCAAAGGATAGAAGCAGTTGTCGATCCACTCTTGGCAGACAATCAGTACGGATTTCGGAAAGGACGATCAACCCTGGACGCGATCAACCTGGTTGTCGGTATAGCCAAAGACGCAATCGCCGGTACCAGATGGAAGGGGGGAACGAAGAAATATTGCCTGGTGGCAACTTTAGACATAAAAAATGCCTTTAACTCCGCCAACTGGGATTGCATCATGCAAGCCCTTCAAGAGATGAACGTATCAGGATACCTACGAAGGATAGTCGCTAGCTACTTCACAGATAGAGTCCTGAGATATGACACGAAGAATGGTCCAAAGGAGTATGATGTTACTGGAGGTGTACCGCAGGGTTCTGTTCTCGGTCCACTTCTCTGGAATGTCATGTACAACGGATTGCTGAGACTGAAACTACCAAGAAACGTCAAACTGGTAGCGTACGCGGACGACGTAGCCGTAGTAATAGTTGCCAAGCATCTTGATGAGATAAAACATATGTTCGCTATTACCTTTGAGCGAATTAACCAGTGGATAGACACAGTAAATTTACAACTGGCTAAACAGAACACCGAGGCTGTACTTATCACTAGCAGAAAAGTGGTGGAAACGATCAATCTAAACGTCGGAGACCAAGAAATCACATCCCAACCATTCATTCGATATCTGGGAGTGATGCTCGATGCCCGACTTAACTTTAAACAACAAGTTGAACACGTGACCACCAAAGCATCAGCAGTAGTAGCCAACCTAGTACGATTGATGCCCAACATCGGTGGCCCGAAGCGGACAAGGAGGTCATTGCTATCATCAGTAGTTACATCGGTCCTCACATATGGTATATCCATTTGGGCCGACGCACTTGAGATCCAAGAATCATGGAGGAAAGCATGTCCAGTTTACCGACTGAGCGCGCTAAGAGTAGCCAGCGCCTTTCGAACAATATCAGAGGAAGCAGTGTGTGTCATTTCCGGAACTTTGCCGCTCAGAGTCCTAGCTGAGGAAAGACGTAACCTTTACCAACGAAAGAGGACAACCGCACAAAGTGCCGAGGAACTCAGAGCTAAAGAACGGCAGAACAGCATCGCGCGATGGCAATCGCAGTGGGACGCCGCGACAACAGGGAGATGGACACACCGTCTCATACCAAGGATTGACGTTTGGCTTAACCGGAATCACGGCGAGGCCAACTACTATCTGACCCAGATATTGTCAGGACACGGCTGTTTCCGGGAGTACCTTTATCGCTTTAAGCACGATGATTGCCCAGAGTGTCCGTCTTGCCCAAGAGTTGCTGAAAATGCGGAGCACGTTTTCTTTGAGTGCCCTCGTTTTAACCCACAGCGTGATGAGTTAGAGAAGATCCTGAACAAGAAAATCACACCAGAGTCAATAGTAGAAGAAATGCTGTCATCCGAAGCTGCCTGGAACGCCACAAGCACGTTTACCACCGCTTACAGAGCTGCGTTCCATTGAAAGAAAAAGGGCAAATGACAGAAACTAGAAGGAAGGAAAAATAACACCTTAGCCACCAGAAGGAATAGCAGTAGCTAGATCCTCCCCTCACGAAGTAATGCCTGACGGCGGTTTCCATGAGGGATTAGAGGAAAGAAGAAAAGGGGTTTAGGGTTTAGTGGGTAGGGGCGTTAGCGTCGAGTTTTAGTATGACGCTGCGTCGAGTCGCCACATATCCAGGCCGAACAGCTATGCCTGGAATCCGTAAGAAGGATTCCCCCCCCTAAGATAAAAAAAAAAAAAACACACACACACACACACACACACACACACCCACACACACACACCCACACATACATACACACCTCGTGTCGGGCTTGCTGGATCTCGCATCGGGCGCCTCCCTAGGTGGCGGATAGGGGAACGCCTGGCATATTTGCGCGCCAGATACGTCGGGTACCGAGGAAATAAAATACTCGGGGTGGACCAAAACCTAGCAAAAGATGATATGAAAATGCCAGATCAATTCCAAACATCGTCTACGGTACAGAGGGGGGATACCTACTAGCAACGTTACAGGGAGCACGAACACAGTCCAGATGGAAGAGAACAGACAGCTTAGCAACGTTCCACCAAAAAGTAGAGTACCTTTTGCTCCTGTCACTAATCAAACCTACCGAGGAAGAATTAACTCTGTACCGACCGTCACCGGCCAACAGTCACCAATGGAGAGGCTCGGCAGCAAGATCGAAGGGCTAGCCGCGTTTATAAAAGACAAGAATAATCTCCACCATGAGATTAGAAAATTGGTTACATCTATCACTACAGCATATAGGTTAGCCAACAAATCACCAGGCATGTCGGCGTCAACGACTCAAACAACTCCAAGTCTGACCAAAAAATCACAGCCATCTTTGGTCACTCCAAAAAAAAAAAAACACAGCAAGAAAAGTATAATAACAAGAAGAGGCAGCTGTCCACGTCCAGCCCTTCTTCAACAATCGAGAAGCCACCACAGAAAAAGTCAGCCCGGGAGGACACCTGGACTACAGTTGACCGAAATATGAAGAAGAAGGAAAAAGAGCATGAAGCAAGAGTGCCTCTAAGAAACCGAGGAGAAAGAAGACAAGAACTAAGGCTGTTCTTGTCCAGCCAATAGATGGCCAAACTTATGCTGATATCCTAAAGGAAATCAACGCTAAGGTAAGCCCTGTCGAGACGGGCGTAGACATAAAGTCGATTAAAAAGACGAAACACGGAGGCGTTCTCCTTGAAATGGCTCGAAAGACCGAAGTCAGCAAAGCTTTCACCGATGCAGTAAGGTCAGCCACTGCAAACATCGGCACGGTCAAGACTCTAACACCAACAACAACGATCGAGATTCTCGACTTGGATGAAATCTCTACTGAGAGCGAAGTCCGTCATGCACTTAAACGTGAATTCACTGACAGCCTGGGGGTCAAACGGGTAAATTTGACAAAACCTACACCACGAGGCGATCGGGCAGCCTTCTGCGAGATCGACCAAGCCAATGTAATTAAGGTCCTTAACAAGGTCCTTAAGGTGGGTTAACTGCCGCATACGCCAAGTTGCAATAGAAACGCGCTGTTTTAAATGTCTCGGGTTCGGACACCAGACACAGCAGTGTGCGGGACCAGACAGAAGCAGGTGCTGCTACAAATGTGGTGGAGAGAACCACAAGGCCGTAAACTGTACGGAGAAGCCAAGTTGTTTCCTTTGTATTCTGGACAAAGATGCCCAGGATGGTCTATGCCATATTTCTGGCACTGAAGCTTCCAAGGCTTTCCGCACAGCACTTGCAGAAGCCACGAGAGGGCAGAAATGACACGCATACTACAAGGCAACCTGAATAGGTGCACCTTGGCGCAAAACCTGCTGCGCCAGCGTGTCTTCGAAGATAAAATCAACGTCTGCTTTATCTGCGAGCAATATCTAAATATCGAAGGTAAAACATAGTTCGCAGACGAAACTGGCACGGCAGCAATTTGGATTGTGAGCACAAAGAACGTTACCGCCAACAACAGCGGAAGTGGAGCAGGTTTTGTCTTAATTCAAACCCCCACAACCTACTTCATGAGCGTCTATCTCTCACCTAACGAAGGAATTAGTGTGTTCCGACAGAAACTGACAAATATAGAAGATGCGATCACTAAGTTCGACGGCTAAGTCATCGTAGCCGAAGACTTCAACGCTTAATCGGCTGAGTGGAGTGCTGCTTTCTCCAACACCAGAGGAAATGAGGTCGCTGACGTCGTGGCTAGACTGGACTTCATAGTGCTGAACACCGGGAGCACCACGACCTTTAGAAGACCAGGGTACCAAGAAGCCATCCTCGACATTTTGTTGGCGACTCCAAGGACTGCCAACATGATCGAAGACTGGACTGTATCCGAAGCATACAGTGGTAATGATCACCAGTTCGTGACATTCAACGTTGGATTGGCATCTGCTCCGGTTTCAAAACGCGACCTTTCTAGGCGAAAGTGGAATGCCAGGAGGCTTGATCCAGAGGCGCTGCGAGCTTCACTTGCACGAAGCTTGTCTACCCTTCAGAACAATTCGACTCCAGATACCTGCAGCGAGACGGAAAAGGTAGTGATAAATATGATGAAGGAGATTGCTGCCGCATGTGACGCCTCTATGCCGCGGCTGACAAATAGAAGTTTCCACAGTCCGGCGTACTGGTGGTCAACAGACATAGCAGAACTTCGCAAAAGATGTCATAAGCTACGTCACCGCGCAACGAGAGCCGCGAAACGCTCCTCAAGCCAAGACTTGTATTCAAAAGAGTACAAGCAGGCCAAAAAAACGCTAAACCGAGCCATCAAAGCGAAAAAAGCGATGTTATGGAAAGAGATCTGTAACGATCTCGACAAGGACATCTGGGGTAAAGCCTACCAAATTGTCACCAAACGACTTGGAAAGGCTTTACCAGAAGCGCCGAAGTCTCCTGCCTTACTGGACAGCATTGTAGCAGAGCTTTTCCCCAAACACCCGCGGCGGGAGAAGAAACACTACGCTAAAAACAGCGAAGTAACACCCTTCACAACTAAGGAACTACAAGACGCGGCCAAGTCACTCAAAACGGGAAAGGCACCTGGACCTGATGGCATCCTGGCATCGGTGTTCAAGATTGTAGCCCTGGAATACTCAGACATACTCCTAAACACCTACACCGCATGCTTGGCAATTGGCACGTTTCCCGCGGTCTGGAAGCGGCAGAGATTGGTTCTCCTAGACAAAGGTAAGGGAACCCCCGTAACACCTTCGTCGTTTAGACTACTCTGTATGCTAGACATTGCTGGAAAACTGCTCGAGAAGCTTATACAAGGGAGACTTCGTAACGACATCGACCGTGCTGGAGGTTTTGCCACCAACCAGCATGGCTTCCGGAAAGGTCGTTTGACAGTCGGAGCGATCGAGAAAGTCATAAAGACAGCACCACAAGCATGGTTTGGTAGCCTTAAAGCTCGTAAAGTATGTCTCCTCCTCACGTTAAATGTTAAAAATGCATTTAACAGCGCAAATTGGAGAGACATTTTAGACGCTCTGGAGCACAAGTTTGACGCGGAGCCAGAGAATCTGGCACTAGTCGACAACTACCTAGACGAAAGACAGCTAATAGCGGAAACTACGGAAGGCCCACAAGAATACGCCATAACGGCTGGCGTACCGCAAGGTTCAATAATGGGGCCTGATCTATGGAATGCGGACTACGACGAGCTTCTTGAAATCCCGTTACCAAAGCAAGTAGAGCTAACGGGCTTTGCAGACAACGTCGTGGCCACGATAGTAGTAGACAGCGTAGAAGAGGCCAAATTACTGGTTCGGGAAACCATTGACGCCGTCGAGACCTGGCTTGATAAACACCACCTGAAACTCGCCAAGCATAAAACCGAGATGGTTGTTCTGACACGTCAAAAATGGTTCCTAAAACCATTCGCTGTGGACATGGAATGAACAACACTGACGTCAACAAGGGCCCTGCGCTATCTAGGGGTAATGATAGACGAGAAACTATCTTTCCGCGAACACCTTGACAGTGCATGCAAGAAAGGCAGCAAGACGGTGTCCAGCCTAGGAAGAATCATGACCAACACTATGGGATCAAGAACCAAAAAGAGAAGAGTTCTTCCAGAAGCAGTCTACTCAGTACTGCTTTATGGAGCAGAAATATGGGCAGACATATTGAAGCAAAAGACTTACCGGTGAAAAATAGCGGCAGTGCAGCGGCGAGGTGCCCTCAGGGTTGCCTGCGCCTATCGAACGGTTTCCGAGGCGGCTATATTGGTCATTGCGGGAGCCGCACCCATCGACCTACTCGCGTTTGAGAGAGCGAAACTCTATGACGCTAAAAACAGTGACGAAAACATGAAGGACGCAAGAACGAGGATAAAGGCGGAAATGCAGCAAGAGTGGCAGGAACGATGGACATCGGGAGAGACGGGCAGATGGACGGCGCGCCTGATCCCAAACATCAACGTCTGGCTTTCTCGGGAACACGGAGAAACGGACTTTTTCCTGACCCAGCTATTGATGGGACATAGGCAGTTCAATGCCTATCTTTTCAAGATGGGACTGCACAGCACACCAACATGCAAATACTGCCCAGACAAAATTGACAACGTCGAGCACACGTTTTTTGAGTGTGACCGGTAGAAGGACTACAAAAGCAGTACTGATGAAACTATTGGCACCACGCTCTCCCCTGAGAGCTTAGTAACCTGCATGATCAAAAAAGAAGGTAACTGGTCAGCTGTCGCAGCCTATGCGCAGCGTCTTTTAAAAGAAAAAATCGCAGAAAGAGACTAGTAACTAGGAGTAACCGTCGTGAGACGCTACATGGACTGGATTGAAGTAATGCTAACGCCGTCCCGATCCAGTCTTTCCCCTAACATCTATGGGGAAAGACTGAGGAGGATGTTTAGTTGGTATTGTTGTCAATAACATTGACTTTCGAGTACGACGTACCCAGGACAAACATCTCGTCCTGGTATACGTAAATGTATTTGACCTCCTCTATAAAAAAAAAAATTGTGCGTGTAATCTTTACGCGCGATTGAAGTAAAACTTCTTTGGCGTTGACGGCATATATCACTGAAATGATTAAATATTAACTTAAATAATAAATATCATACTATAATTTAATTATATTTATTATCCATGTGCTTTACAAAGATTATTCAAATGTTATATTAATATTATTCATTCGAAACACGTAATTGAATGTCATTATAATTTCTTACGTATGAAATTATAGGTTTGTGGTAACTATAATGTGAAACATAAATTTTACTCTCTAAATTTGCTACTTTTCTTGAAAATACAGCATCTATCGTTGTACCGAAACGCGTTGTTGAATGAAGTCGAAAAGTATTCATAGACAGATCAAATTTTTCTTCTAATAAATCAACTAAGGGCTGAGATTCCTGAGAGCGAAAATTAACATTAAAATCTCCAGTTAGAATCATCGGTAATTCATGATAATTACTATTTAAATGTCGAGAACCTTCAATTGTGAAGTGAAGTTATTGCTGATGAATAAATTTTATGATATTTGTCAGGCTAGTATTTGTAGAAATGTGAAGAAAAACGATAATCACAGGTTGGTCATTCGTATTAACACATCGAACCAAGGTGATGTCACCAATTTGTGAAACCTCATCGGAAATTTGTGATAATATAGTTGGTGAAATATTTCGAATTGGTGTTACATTGTTCAGTATATCTGTAGATGAATGATATACAGCTACTCCACCAGCAGTTGAGTTAGATCGTTTGTATTGGGTAACGCAATAAAAATTTTCAATAAGAATTTGTTCGTCATTTTTCATCCAAGTTTCGGAAAATAACAGCAATGTGGACCTTTTTAATACTTTATCATTCAGATCAGAAACATGAGCGCGTAAACTTTGGCAGTTGAAGGAAAATAATATAATGTTACTCTCATTTACAAGGTTATATAATTCTTTCTGTTGTGTTATTAGGCGAGAGTTTGAAAGTCTTTCAAATTCACATTGTAAATCAACTATTCCCCCTGGGCGCTTTCTTCCATAATAAAATTTGTCATCGGTGTTTGAGACAATGAACAATCCATTAATATGAGTTACTCGTGTTAATGCTACATATATAACATTTGTTGACTGTGACTTTTATTGTATTCATAAACGATTTGGTCAAAAATACCACCCTGAGACTTATGTATTGTAAGCGCACAAGCAGAGACTAATGGAAAGTGATTTCTCTTTGCAAATATTGTCTTATTTCTATTCATTGGTACAGATGACGATCTTCGTAAAATTGGGACTGCTGTTCTACTAATGTTTAGAGTTTGAATATGATGGGCAGCTTTTTTCCTAATTTTCTCTCCTATCTTACCAGGAAACTTAAGCCATAAGCGTATGATTTTATCACTGTCATCGCGTTCAATATACACTAACTTTCCAACACAACCGTTGGCTAAGCCATCAGATACATCAATATTGGTTGTAATAATGTAAAATTTGGTAAGAACTAATATGATTTCATAAGGCGATCCTCCTGTCAATAACTGACATTTTATGAAATTGCTGGCGTACATATGCTTCTTGTTCAACTGAATGACAACCTATATACATATCTGTTGCTGTGGATACTATTTTGTCTTCAGCAATATTTAAAATAGATTGATTATAATCCGCAACATGTTTATTCTCTAAGAAAAGTCTTATCTCATGTGGACATAACTCAGCAGCCTCTTGTTTCGTAAAGAAACATGATTCAATCAATTCAAGTTCATTTTCATTTAAAATTTCACCATTACCAATTTTCGTCAATACAGTTGAGAAAATTACGTCTTTTTGGCGCATGACTTGATCCAATTTATAAAAATGTAAGCTACGATGAAAAACATGTCTATTCCACCAAACCAAGTATTATTCCCAGTAATTTGTTGTAATCGGGAATCTATTTTTGATAACAGTTTTGCACCAATCATACTTATTTCATCAATGATGATAACTTTGACAAATTTAAAAAGACAATTGTATTATTGAAGAACTTCCGAATGAAGTGGCATAAATGATCCAAGTGGAATTTTTAATGCTGTATGTATTGTTGTTCCGTTTATAGCTACAGCTGCTTTACCAGTAGATGCACAAGTAATGTAAGCATTACAATAATTATCAGTAGTAGTAAACCTATTATATATATCCATCAATAACTTTATGACAAAAGTCTTTCCGCATCCTGCTGGTCCAGTGAAAAATATTTGAAGAGGATCTCTGTCAGCTGATAGAAGAATATGAATGACACGCATCAAAATTGCTTTCTGTTTATCATTAGCCATCCTCATGAGATTATTGAATTGTTTATTAGACATAATATTTTCTCTTTTTTTAACTATAGATCCTAATGCCTTGAGAGTAGCTAAAACAAGATCATCATTCATTTCTCCATTTTTCCGGTATAATTGCAAAAATGGATCTGCTTCAGGCATGCGTGTAACAACATCATTTTCATCAGCATCATCATAGTCGACTTCATCAACACGACACAATTGTTTGCATATTTCAATTGTCTTTTCAATGTCTAAAATAGATTCAAATATTTTTCTTTTATTCAAAATTATTTGTTCATTGTCATCGTAAATTTTAATGAATTTAATCTCAGCGAGAATATCATTTTCTTTGCTCCTAAATGGGAAATAAAGAGTGACCATTTCTCGTTTATATTCCGTAATATCATTGGTCATATCATAATTTCTGTACCTTATGATTCGAGAATTTTTTCGTTTATAATAATCCCCATTGGCTTTTTTAGTATAAAAAGCAACGAATTGGCGGCACACGTCTGACTTGGGCGGTCACACATTTTAAGCAACAACTTGAATGGGTGACCACTCTAGTCAGCGTTGGCTAGCACGAGGGATCTCTGCACACTAGGAGAGGGGCCTAATGCTCCAGTGGTCGATAAAGAAGAGTTTCTTATCAATCACTGTAGACTTAACCCAGCTCCGACTGTACTAACATGGGATTTCTCTATGGTTTTCCCATGTTACTGTTCCAATAGCCGAGTGGTGAGGATCAGGGCAAATGCGGTACAGAAGGCACAAGTCGGTCCACAGCCGCAATGATACGGCAGAGTTAACTAAGCAGAATGATAAGGCTTAGGGTGTAAAAGAGCGTTATTACGCTTGTACACTAGAAATCCGTATATAAATAATATTTTTAAATAGCGGAAACTACACAGACTATAGTAAGCGTTACTTCCGTCAGAAAAAAAATCTGAGTTACTCCTTAGTCGCGCCTAAAAAAGTTTTCCTTAAAAAAAAAAAAAAAAAACACATACACACACAATACATACATACGAACACAATACATACATACATACATACAGACATACAGACACCATCGCGGGAATAGTCAGGGAAGCTTCCTAGGACCTCGAAACGTCGAGATTCGATGAAAACTCGATTTTCGTAAAACGGGGTGAAAACAATAACTTCTCGATTTTTGAAAATCTTCGATTTTCTTAGCGGGAAGTTAAAAATTTTTTCAAATGTGGTTTTTTTGGAAAAAATTTTAAACAACTCTACTGATCGATTCCAAAAACTAATCAGCACTTAACATTGAAAAACCACGTCGATCGTCACCAAGCCAGTCAAAATTGGTTGATTCGTTCGGGAGTTATCGTTGACGAAAGAAAACCGAAAAAAGTGTATTTTCGGAATTACTTCGAAATTCTGAGTTTAATCACTCTAAACTTAAAGATTCATTATGAAACTTAAAAAACTGCATCGAATGCCGCCAACAGCGTGGAAATCGGCTTATTTATTCGAAAGTTATTGCGGTTTGAAAATTCAAAAAATTGTGTTTTATTAAACTTGTAACCGACTCAGAGCTCAGAGAGCTGAAAATGGTACCAAAATTATATTTTTGAGCTCGAAAAGCTCAAAAACGTCGTAAGTGCAATTTTGAGCGCTTAAGTATGAAATTAGCGGGAAGTTGCAGGGATGGCCTTTAGGGTCAACCGTTTTTCTAATTTTTAACTTCCCACTAAGAAAATCGAAGATTTTCGAAAAATCGGAAAGTTATTGTTTTCACAACGTTTTGCATAAATCGAGGTTTCAACAGATCTCGACGTCTTGAAGCCCTAAGAAGCTTCCCTGACTATTTTTACGATGATGTCCGTACGTCTGTATGCGTGCGTGCGTGCATGTGTGTTTGTGTGTGTGTGTGTGTGTGTGTGTGTGTGTGTGTGTGTGTGTGTGTGTGTGTGTGTGTGTGTGTGTGTGTGTGTGTGTGTGTGTGTGTGTGTGTGTGTGTGTGTGTGTGTGTGTGTGTGAGGAAACCTTTTATAACTTTTGAACGGCTTGACCGATTTAATCGCAGTTGGTGTCATTCGAAAGGTCTTCGCCAAAACTTAGATTTCCTGTAAGTCGGAACGGTTTCGGACCAGTAGATTTTGAGAAATTGCAAAAAAAGTGAAAAAAGTATTTTTTTCATTTTTTTTAAATATCACCAAATTGGCTGAACCGATCAACCTCAAAAACTAATCAGCTCTTAACCTTGAAAACCCGCATCGATCGCCACCAAAAGTATCATAATCGGTTGATGCGTTCGTGAGATATCGTCGAAAAAAATCGAAAGTGTTTTTTTGTAATAACTCTGAAATTTTTCATCAGATCAATTTTTTTGTCCAGAATTATTTATAGAGCTCAAAAAACTACATCGATTGCCGCTAACTTTTTCGCGTGCAAATCGGTTAATTTATTCAAAAGTTATAGCAGTTTGAAAATTTAAAAAATCGTGTTTTATCGAACTTTGATAAGATTTTTGAGCTCGAAGAGCTCAAAAACATCATAAATGCAATTTTAAGCGCTTAGGTATGAAATGAGCGGAAAGTTGCAGAGATAGCCTTCAGAGTCAACCGTTTTTCTAATTTTTTTTTTTTTTGAGACGTCAAGGAAAATGAGATACCAACGGCTGAGTTTTCGGAATTTTAAATCAAAATTTCACAAAATACTGTTTAAATATGTATCTTTGATATGCTTAATTGTTTAAACAAAATATATGATTGTATATACTAAATTTTTTAAACCTCTGAAACCCACCTAATCCCTTGATAAAACACTGTTCTTTAAATTTTCAAACTGGGATTACTTTTGAATGAATAAAACTATTTTCACGGGGTGGATAGCATTCGACGCAGTTTTTCGAATCCTATAATTTACTTGTTAATACAAATTGATCAGATCGAAAATTTTGGAGAAATTTTAAAGATTCACTTTTTCCGAATTGTTTTGACAACGATAACTCACGAAAGAATCAACCGATTTTGACCGGGCTAGTGGCGATGAACGTGGTTTTTTGAGATTAAAAGCTGATTAGTTTTAAGAATCGATCAGTTAAACCGTTTAGAAGATATTAAAAAAAAATTTTCGGAAATTTAATTTTTTACATTTTTCAAAATTTATTGACTCGAATTCTTTGAACTAGTATCAGGAATATAAGGGCAATGAAACTCTTCGAAATGCTGCTTATTTCGATGGAATCGGATAAGCCGTAAAAAATTATGAAAGTTTTGCATACACACACACACACACATACACACACACACACACGCACACACGCACACACACACAAGCTGACATCACCGCGGAACACACATATACATACAGAGATGCGGACATACATACATACATAAAGACATACGGACATCATCGCGAAAACATTCAGGGAACCTTCCTAGGACCTCAAAACGTCGAGATCTGGTGAGAACTCGATTTTGATAAACGGGGTAAAACCACTAACTTCCCGATTTTTGAAAATTTTCAATTTTCTTAGCGAGAAGTTAAAAAGTCAAATTTAAGGCAACTAAATAATTTTTAAGTCAAAAAAACGGTCAAAATTAAGTTAATATGAAAACAGAAAAAGTCAAGATCTGATGTCGAATCATCGACAAATTGACAACTTCAAAGGAAATTATGTAGAACTAACTCAAAAGTAGGATTTTTTTTCGACCCGGCTTTAAATTTTTTGACTAAAAACTTAAAATTATCAGGTACCCTTCATCTGGCTGCTAATTTCGAATACAAAAATGATGAAACTACTGCTTGCAGTTATTGTTATGATGCTCCTATTTTCTGTTCTATCGTCATGTCCGTCAAAAGTTCAAGTAAGTAGACAAATCGATCACGAATCCTTCGATTTTACACCGGGTCATTTTAACTTTTTCGACGACTTTGATAATAAATAGTTCGATTGTCGATTTCAATTAATTGAAATCCGAACAAAAACAGTTTCACTGTAAAAAATTGCGCCAAGGCCACGTTCATAAAACTCATCTCAATAACATTTGCACTTTACAAAAAAAATTAGGCTCGTTTTAATAATTTTCATTCTCTACAAAAAGATGTGAAATACAAAAAAATACGAAGAAACCGTCATAATGTTGGAAAAATTGAAAAAAAATTTGTTGAAAATTAAAAAATAAAAAAAAAAATTTTTCATCGTACTTGGCGCGCGTCATTGAGTACCCCAAATTTTTTCGGAAGAATTTCAACTCAAGAAAAAACGATTTCGCTTGTATATATATAATCATATTATATATTTATATAGATTTTCATTAGTCAAGGATACTGAACGCATTAAAAACATTGCTTAGTGTATTAGTTATCAGTTTTAGTGAAAAAACTCGTTTTTAAAATTTTTTTAAAATCTTTAGTGAAAACAACTGTCAATATGGTGGTGTGTTCAAGAAATCTGAAATTATATAAAATTTTTGGATTCATTTTTTTTCAGCTTCGTCATTAATCTTTAATGAAGAACCTTATGCAATATTAAAGTTTGATATTGCTTCGTTTAATTGTAATTAACACATTTTGATTGGCACTTACACCACATTGTCCCAATTTAGTCGGCCATATGTTTTATTTTTTAGTAAACACAATTCTCACAATGCAACCGACCCAACGTATGCATGCGTATCGACTTATATGTAGTTTGCATAACTGCGTATGACATGTCAATTTTACCTAACTTTTATAAAACTTATTATGAAATAACATAGGTTGACTTACTTATAAATTTCTCAGCATTAAAAGGATGTTTATTTATCCTGAAAAAATTTGGGGTACTCAATGACGCGCGCCAAGTACGATAAAAATTTTTATTTTTTAATTTTCAACAAATTTTTTAAAAATTTTTTCAACATTATGACGGTTTCTTGGTATTTTTTTGTATTTCACATCTTTTTGTAGAGAATGAAAATTATTAAAACGAGCCTAATTTTTTTTGTAAAGTGCAAATGTTATTGAGATGAGTTTTATGAACGTGGACTTGGCGCAATTTTTTACAGTGAAACTGTTTTTGTTCGGATTTCAGTATCTTTTGTAATTATAATAAAAATTGACAAATTTAATTTAATACATTTCCGGTGGCAAACTATCCCCTTTAAGCTATAGTTCATGTAAAAGTTATTCTTGCGCCGCCTGGCGAGTGTAATTGCAAGCTGTCAAATATCTTTTTTTTCATTGTAGTTTCCCATCTATTATAAGATTAGCATGCATCCTTATATTATTTAGTCTCTGGCCGTCCGCTTTTTACATAAGAAAAAAGTTAAAATCTAAAAATCAGGGTCGCTATAGTTTGTGCTGATTATTTTTAATAATTTTAAATAGAAATTATAAAGATAATTGATAATAATCAAGTAATACGCGTAATAAAAAGCATGAACTAATATTATAAAATATCATATAGAAAAAAAATCAAAATAAATTTCAAAAAAAATTTGTAACCTCAAAAAACCGTTCTGCTTACGGTATATACTCACTCGGTAGTCTGGCTTGAGAACGGAACTTGGCGCCCGACTCTATCGAGTCTGTTGATTTTTTCATTTTTCTATTTTATATCTTTTTGTAAAGAAAAAAAAAAATTTTTTTTTCCTTAATAGTCTTATGAACGTGGACTTGGCGCGATTTTTTTACAGTGAAACTGTTTTTGTTCGGATTATAATTACTATTATTGTTGTTGTTATTATGATTACCAATATTATTTATTGTTATTATGATATTGTTGTTAGTAAATGACACAATGTATCAAACGCATAGTTATGTTATGTCTCGGATAGCTTAACTGGTAGAGCCCTTGGCGCGTAACCGAGAGATCTGGGTTCGATTCCCAGTCTGGGCTGTTTGATTTTTTTTCAATTACGGAAAAATTCCCACTGAGTAGGTCCCCCTTTTCCCCTATCCGTTCTTTCCCAACTCCCTTAAAAAAATTTGCTTTAATATGGTAATACGTATTATCAAGAGATTAAGATTATTTAAAACCCGCCGAATTGAATGACAGTGCCATCTACAGGCAACAACCATGAGATTTTAGAATGTACACTATCTTCAATGAAAATTCCCCAGACACTGAACAGCTGGTTTATCCCAAGAAAGTAGAACTCGAACAACGTTTAGTCTGTTGTGTATTTAGACTGGTTAATAAATATTATGTAAGAAATATCATCATTTCAAACTTCGCTCAATTAACAAGTAGTGCCACCTACAGGCAACAATCATCAAGACGTTTGTAGTATCTGTACATTGCTCGAACAGAATTACTCAGATCTTGATAAGCTGACTTTTCCGAAGAAAGCAAAATCAAACAATTCTAGCTCTTTTAGGGCTAGTTTTTCAAATCAAGATAAAATTTTATCCAGGATAAAATTATGATGCCAGTATATTTATATATATGAAATGTATAGATATATTTTATCATTAGATAAAATTTTATCCTAGATTGAAAAACTGGCCCTTAAATATTGACTCTAGTTAATAAATGCAACTAAATGAAAAGAAAATATATTTAGAAAAATATAGATGGAAAGTTATTTAATAATTAATTCTAGGGATTTTATATTAAAAAAAATATTTTAACATTTTTTGTTTTTAAAAAAATTTTTAATTCAAAGTTTGTATTTTTCCCGCGGAAATTGAATGTTTATAAAGTTTTAATATAAATCATTTAAAGTATCACTTTTCGTACAATATCTAGCAGCATTGATAAAATTTTATATCAATAAGCCGCGAATACTTTTTAGCTCAGATTGATAAACTAAATGATCAGTTGTAAGCTTTTAATTTCACATATATTTTGAAAAATTTTTACATTTTTGTAGTTGTGACTATAGTTGTAAATTTTATAGTTGTGATGATAGTTGTAAATTTGAATTTAATACTTTAATACTTAATAATTTAAAAACAATATCAATGATAATAATAATAATAAATCGTATTATCAATTTATTTTTACCATTATTAATATTTTTAGTATTATCTATATTGTCATTGTTAATATTGTCGTTATTATAATTATTATTATTATTTTCATTATTATTTAGTGTCAATATCATATTGTTGTTAGTAAATATCACATTTCGTAAACTTATAAATAATATTCGTATTATGTAAGAAATATCATCGTTTCAAACTTCGCTTAATTAACAAGTAGTGCCACCTACAGGCTACAATCATCAAGACGTTTGTAGTATCTGTACAGTGCTCGAACAGAATTACTCAGATCTTGATCAGCTGACTTTTCCGAAGAAAGCAAAATCAAACAATTCTAGCTCTTTTAAGTATTGACTCTAGGTAATAAATGCAATTGAATTAAAAGAAAATAAATTTAGAAAAATACATATGGAAAGTTATTTAATAATTAATTCTAGGGATTTTATAATAAAAAAAATTTTTAACATTATTTGTTATTAAAAAAATTTTCAATTCAAAGTTTGTATTTTTCCCGCAGAAACTGAATGTTTATAAAGTTTCAATATAAATCAATGAAAGTATCACTTATCGTACAATATTTAGCAGCATCAATAAAATTTTATATAAATAAGCCGCAAATACTCTTTGGCTTAGATTAACAAACTAAATTATCAATTGAAACTTTAATTTTACATGAATTTTTACATTTTTTTGTAATTGAGATAATTATAAATTCAAATCTAATCCTCAATACTCAATAATTTAAAAATGATAATAATAATAATAATAATAATAATAATAATAATAATAATAATAATAATAATAATAATAATAATAATAATAATAATAATAATAATAATAATAAGGATGACTTTCTTATGCAAATTGTTCATAAACATGAGAATGCGCATAAGGGGTCGTTCTTATATAAGGCAGCAATATATGCGGCAAGAACCCTTGGTCTTGGAGAAATAAACGCTCTTATGGAACTCCGAAAGGAGGAATTCAAGAGCGCCATCAGGAACGCCGAGGAAAAACTACTCCTAGGCAAACTGATGGACAAGTCTATGCACAGCGTGTTCTTCAAACACGTGCGTGATCATGGCTTGTCCACCCAGCTGACGTTTTCCTTCTTAAAGTCAGCTGGCCTGATGTCCGAGACTGAAGGGTTCATATTTGCTTGCCAAGATGGTGTCATTAACACTCTAGAGTACCGTAGCAAGGTGCTCCAGGTGCAGCTCCCGGACACGACCTGCAGGGCGTGTAAACAACATCCGGAGACGCTTATGCACATTTTGTCAGCATGTCCTGTGCTGGCGAGAGGTGCATACATTCAGCGTCACAATGCTGCCCTGAGAGTACTGTACTACTATCTTCGTCACCGCTACGGTATTGACGTGACACCGGTGCTGCCTTATCTGCCAGGAGATATTCCCCAGGTTGTTGAGAATGACAGTTGCAAAATTTATTGGAACATGCCGTTTGCAACAACTCGGCGGATAGATCACAACAAACCTGATATTGTGCTCTTCGACAAGGCTACTCGTGACATTTATGTCATTGAGTTCTCGGCCCCGGCTGAATACAACATCTCAGCCAAAGAAGAGCACAAAAGACAGATATATCAGGATCTCCTGTTTGAAATTGGCAAACTTTACCCAGGTTACCGTGTCAAGCTCGTCGTCCTGATTGTTGGCGTCCTCGGAGGGATGAAACAGTCTTTTGTATCCTCACTTGCCAGAGTTCCAGCTTGCTCATCAAAAGCTGAATTCTTGGCGGTCAGGATGCAGAAGGCTGTCATACTAGGTTCCCTCCGTCTACTTAGGAAAATGACTTTGGCCTGCTGTGATCACTAACCACCTTGTTGTGCGGAGTGGTACAGCAGTAATGGATGGAGCTCAGGCTGGGCCCCCAGAGAATCGGACTCCGGGGACAACCTTCCTGAGCATTTAATAACATTAATAATAATAATAGCGGTGCTTGCTACGTGGCCTCCAAGCGGCGCATCGCGGGAAACGCAGACCATAACACCAGGACTGTAGGCGAACGACGTAGCCGATGCAGTGGGCCAACTACCCACTGCATTGAAATACTGAGTTACAACAAGGCGTAATCTCAGAAGTGCTCCCCACAACCGGTCCTTTTCGGATGAGGACCATTCATCAGGTGGGAGGAGCACGCCGGACCCGATGAACGATGACGACCCTGGCGCTTTAAGGACTTTCTTTAAGTGGACGGAGGAACTACGAGTCGACCTCTTGGTGTGCTACCAACGTAGCGAGCCGGGGGTGAGCGGTTATATGGCCCGGATGCACACTCTTTGGAGTGATATGCATCCGGAGCTAGAGCATTTTACGCCTAAACACCTGCGTAATTATGCCGCTTATCTTCGGCGTAATAGAAGATCGCTTGTGCCGGATAGAAGGCAGTCTAATAGACTTTCCTTTCCGGCGCAATTACACCAAGAGCGACGCCGTTCCTCCTTGGATGACAACACTCCCTTTATAGGACGCCAAGTAAGTCTACCTCAAAAGATAACTTACTCCCAACAACAGCTAGAAGCGGTAAATGAAGATCTCCGTGCAAACATCCTGGAGGATTCCACCCTGCTCACTGTGAGCCAGGTTGTGTATGGTGCAGCAGTTTCGGCTTTTCCGAGAGAGAGACATTGTCTCTCGATCGAGGCAAGGTTGAGACAGCGCATCTCACAACTTGGACTCAAAATTGACAGATCCCGGAAACAGGTCTCCCGCATTCAGTGTGTGATTGAGTTTGAAACAACTCAAAGAGCATACACGCCCCGAATTCGGCGCATTGCTGCTGAACTTCGGTGGCGTCATCACACACTGAATAAGTGTACTCTTCTTGTCATCAAGGAAGAGTCTCTCAATAAATTGCGGGCTTTAGTGACTGCCAAAAAGTCACTAGAGAAAAGGCTGAAGCGGTTGGTCGACAACTCGTTGTTTCGATCCAGCCCTTCACGCTTTCTGACACCAAAGACCGATGTTACCGGGAATTATCCAACACCTGAGCGGGTGGAAGCTTTTTGGACTGAGTTGTATGGAGATCAACCAAACGTGAACGCCAATACTCCAGCTCTGCACGACTTTAAAGCATTCTGTCGGGAACACCGTAGACAGAATGCTGATGAAGAGAGCCCCTGCAGTCAGTGTGAATGAAGTTCGTTCAGCTCTAAATGGCAGCAAAAATTGGGCTGCCCCGGGACCAGATGGCATAAATGTCTTTTGGTGGAAGAAGTTTACTTCTACCCACCTCCATCTGGCCCGTATATTTACATCGTACATTAGAGCTGACGAACCGATTCCAGACTGGCTCGTGGAAGGGCGAACCGTACTGATACCAAAAAGGTGACTTGTCTGACCCAAAGAATTACAGGCCTATCACCTGCTTGAATGCGGTTTATAAAATTTTTACAAAAATTTTAAACAACCGTATTTTGCATGAGATAGAACCTGTATGGCAACAGATATATGAACAGCGTGGCAGCAAAAGAGGCCTGTCAGGTTGCAAAGAGAACTTGATAGTTGATCGATGTGTCACACAAGATGCGATCTACTATCAACGCAACCTGTCAATGGCCTGGATCGACTATCGCAAGGCATTTGACTCAACTTCTCATGAGTTGATTTTATATCTCCTCAAATGCCTGGGGGTCAATCCTGAAATAGTGGAATGCATTCGGCGTACAATGCAGCTCTGGCGAACGCGTTTTCACATTGGAAGTGGAAACGCATTGCACATAACCGGAGTTGTAGAGTACAAACGAGGGGTCTTCCAAGGTGATTCCTTGAGCCCTCTGCTGTTTTGCATCTCACTGCTGCCTATATCTGTTGCTCTCCGTAAAACTCGTGGGTACTCTGTGGGGCCTCCGGGTGATCGAAAATACTCGATTACCCATCTGCTTTATATGGATGACCTGAAGCTGTATAGTGCTGATGAAGATCATCTACAGGCGGCCCTTAACATCGTAGCAGAGTACACGCGGGATGCCGGAATGTCTTTTGGGTTGGACAAGTGTGCGGTCGTACATCTGGCGAGGGGTAAGTGCTCTGTTACGGGTGATGATGTCGAGTTGGTAGATGGGAGCGTTTTAAGACAATTAGACGCCGGAGAGTTGTATAGATATCTAGGAATGGAAGAGCACCGCATGCATGCGGTCTCCGAAGTCCAAGCAACTCTCCGTAGCGAGTATGTTAGGAGACTCCGGAAAATTTGGTCCTCCGAACTTTCCGGCAAAAATAAAGTCTCCGCTACTAACACGCTCGCTGTCCCAGTCTTACTATACTCTTTCGGTGTCTTAAAATGGGCCCGAAAGGATCTGCGAGATCTCGACATCAGAACCCGTAAGACTATCAACATGAACCGGAGCATGCACCCCAATTCATCAGTCGCCAGATTATACCTCTCCCGGTCGATCGGTGGGAGAGGTTTGCAGAGCTTGGAGCGGCTTCACGATCGTTTAGTCCTGGGTTTAACACACGAAGTTGTCAATTTCACTGCAGATGAGGATGACTTTCTTATGCAAATTGTTCATAAACATGAGAATGCGCATAAGGGGTCGTTCTTATATAAGGCAGCAATATATGCGGCAAGAACCCTTGGTCTTGGAGAAATAAACGCTCTTATGGAACTCCGAAAGGAGGAATTCAAGAGCGTCATCAGGAACGCCGAGGAAAAACTACTCCTAGGCAAACTGATGGACAAGTCTATGCACAGCGTGTTCTTCAAACACGTGCGTGATCATGGCTTGTCCACCCAGCTGACGTTTTCCTTCTTAAAGTCAGCTGGCCTGATGTCCGAGACTGAAGGGTTCATATTTGCTTGCCAAGATGGTGTCATTAACACTCTAGAGTACCGTAGCAAGGTGCTCCAGGTGCAGCTCCCGGACACGACCTGCAGGGCGTGTAAACAACATCCGGAGACGCTTATGCACATTTTGTCAGCATGTCCTGTGCTGGCGAGAGGTGCATACATCCAGCGTCACAATGCTGCCCTGAGAGTACTGTACTACTATCTTCGTCACCGCTACGGTATTGACGTGACACCGGTGCTGCCTTATCTGCCAGGAGATATTCCCCAGGTTGTTGAGAATGACAGTTGCAAAATTTATTGGAACATGCCGTTTGCAACAACTCGGCGGATAGATCACAACAAACCTGATATTGTGCTCTTCGACAAGGCTACTCGTGACATTTATGTCATTGAGTTCTCGGCCCCGGCTGAATACAACATCTCAGCCAAAGAAGAGCACAAAAGACAGATATATCAGGATCTCCTGTTTGAAATTGGCAAACTTTACCCAGGTTACCGTGTCAAGCTCGTCGTCCTGATTGTTGGCGTCCTCGGAGGGATGAAACAGTCTTTTGTATCCTCACTTGCCAGAGTTCCAGCTTGCTCATCAAAAGCTGAATTCTTGGCGGTCAGGATGCAGAAGGCTGTCATACTAGGTTCCCTCCGTCTACTTAGGAAAATGACTTTGGCCTGCTGTGATCACTAACCGCCTTGTTGTGCGGAGTGGTACAGCAGTAATGGATGGAGCTCAGGCTGGGCCCTCGGAGAATCGGACTCCGGGGACAACCCCCCTGAGCATTTAATAACATAATAATAATAATAATAATAATAATAATAATAATAATAATAATAATAATAATAATAATAATAAATATCGTTGCTATTATATTTATCAATTTATTATTAGCATTATAATTATTTTCATTTTTTAACTATTATTATTATTATTATTATTACTTCATTTATTCTGTAGTATGTGTACGACTTCGTACAAGTGCCATTCTACAAGCGTGTATTACGTATAAAATTTGAATTTCCCGGGATTTGTAACACTCCGTATATATACGGTGCTGTTTGTGTACGGAGTCGTATCGCTTGCTCCTGTATTTTACTATCATATTATATTAATTATTAAAATAATAATAAATTTCTGTATTAATTATTAATAATAATAAATTTCTGTATACGTTATTACGTTCTATAGTATGATACAGCCGTATTGTATCTATCTATAATATCTATAATTAATCCCGTTTTACATAGTACATTCGCATGCTATAGTTAATTGCGTGCTATAGTAAAACCTGCTCTTTTCTCATCAAAAAATATCCAGGATCTAAAAAACGGCGTTGCTATAGTTTCTGCTAGTGAATTTATCGAATTTTAATTAAAAAAATAATGACTAGTGGACTATAAATTAATTAAATTAGCAATTCACACCATATAGAATACATATTTATTACCAATTGCATCAAACAGTCAGTTAAGGTGGTTTAATAATTTTCAAACCTCACAAAACCGTTCTGCTTACGGTAAACACATCGGTAGTCTGGCGCTCCGTTTACAACGGGATTTTTGAACGGACCTTGGCGCCAGATTCTACCGAATCTGTGGATCGATACATGATAAAAGTGAGCTATGAGTGTACTATATAAAATTTATTTTAGTTATAGAAAATTTCTTACAATTATACTCACTAGCCACAGAAAATTACATAAAATTGAAAGACTTCTAAAAATTGTATCGAATCATAATTATAATCGTGTTTTGCCATTTACTCTTTGGAAGCTTGAAAAGCCATAATTTTGGAGACTTGAAAAGCTAAATCGTCTTCAGATTTAGAATGAGCGCATTATAATCCAGAAAAAACATATCTAATTTGTTTAGAAAAAAATTCTGTCACCTGCATAATTGCTTTTTTTCGCGATTTTTTTCCATTTTTTCCGGTCTTTTAAGATTTACTCGAAATTTTAAGAGTGGACGGGCCAAACCAACCACAAATTTGGATTTAGCGCATAGAAATACATAATCCTGGGTAGGTCTGGTCAAGTTTACAAACCGCTTTTTGTTTGTTTGCCGGTGTAATTTCTTAGCCACAAAAAAATTTTTTTTCTCTCTGTTTACCATACTCATAATTTTTTCTTCCTTACATATTACATAAAAATAAAAAAATGATAGTACGGAAAAGTAAATTTCGAGGTTTTCTAATTGAAGTTAATTTTACTTTTCGAGTGATACAATTAACAACTTAATAGCAAAAATATTTTCATTATATTTTAGGAGTGCATTCATAGCAGCGACTGTCGAGGCATATCTGTTTGTTGTTACAATAAATGCGTTAACGCTCAGGCAATTTCCAAAGTTGGGTGCCTTCCGTCTATAGGGTAAATGTGTGATCAATTGTATTGTTTATCAATCATATTGAAATAAATTAAAATAAATAATGTGTTCATCGGCTTATTCATTCATGTGTTACATTTTGCTAAAATATCTAATCAAGCATGCATTCGATTATTTTTTTTCAGAAGTATATTAATTAGTCTCTTGACTATGAGGATCTTCAATGATGTTTTTTTTTAAGCGTTCTATGCTTGAAAATAGTGAAGAATTCCAAATGACTAGCAGGTTTAGCCGTTCTACAAATTGCCATAATAAAAATTAAGAAAACGGTTGACCCTGAAGGCCATCCCTGCAAATTCCCGTCAATTCCATTCCTAAACGCTTGAAATTGCACTTATGACGTTTTTGAGCTCTTTGAGCTCAAAAATACAATATGTGTGTTATATTGAGCTTTACGAACTCAAAGAAATAGCTTTTGTATGCTTTTGAACTCTTCGAGCTCAAAAGTCTTATAGAAATTTGATAAAACACTATTTTTCAAATATTCAAACCGCAATAACTTCTGAATGAATAAACCGATTTTTACGCTGATTAGAGCTGATTAGTTTTTGAAATCGATCGATAAAGCCGTTGAAAAGTTATTCCAAAAAACCACAATTGAAAAAATTTTTTATTGTAGTTTTTTGAGATTTCTCAAAATCTACTGGTCCGAATCGGTCCAACGTGTATTCAAAATCTAAGTTTGGTCAAACCCTTTCAAATGGCGCCAATTGCGATGAAATCAATCAAGTCGTTCGAAAGTATTAAAAGGGTTACATACATACACACTAGGGTGGGCCAAAAAAACTTTTAATTTTTTTTTTCTTTAGCTACCGCGAAAATATCGTCCAAGATGACAAAAAAAATTCTGGTATATAAATACTCCCAATACGGATTGCAGGGGTGGGTGTTAACAATGAAAATTTAAAATTTACTAGCTATAGTTCCTATAGACTTAATTTGGTAGTGGTCTTTTATTGGTCATGTAGAGATCATCTCAATACAGATTTAAATAAATTCTACTTCCTTTTCTGTGTACAGAAATAAAATTCGATAGAATCCCTAGAGAAACAGGAAATTCCAGAAATGGCCTCCAGGGTCAACCGATTTGAATATTTTTTTTCCTTAATATTTAGATATTAGCTAAAAATAGTAGAAATGAAAAAATGTTGTTGTTTATGAACTAGGACATTTTGAGACATGAAATTTAGGATGTCTATTGGGTTTCAATGAAATTTTCTGAAAATTTCCTTACGAAGATCGTCTCTCTGGCAGCAAGGTAAAAGTCATAGTAAAGTTTTCAAAACTTAATATTAATGATAGTTATTCAGTCAACGGACTAAGAATTTTACATACATGCATGGAAATAACATGTTATTTTTGCTGATCACATAACCGATAAATTTTTCTTATTGCGAGATCGCGGGTTTGTAACAGATGAAAATGAATGCATTTTCCAAACATTTGATACATAAAAAATAAATTTGGCTAATTATTTAAGTAGAATTATTATTTAAGTATTTATTTAAATAGAATTTGTAAAAAAAATGTTAAATTTATTTTATATAGAAAAATAATGTCACTGAAAAAATTTTGAATAACAGAAAAATTCTTCGCATTTGAAGCTAGATAGATTTCAACTTCACTTATGAGACACAATGATTTTAAATCTGAATCAAAAAATACAATTCTATAAAGCGCTCAGCAAAGCAAGCGGGTAACAGCAAATTAATAAATAATAAACATAATCGCATCAAAAATCTTTACAGTACTTCCGACTACATTGAAATCAGTTTTCAACGCTTTTATTCGAATTGTGTGCTATATGACATAAGTTTTTCTCAATAATTTTGAGAAGTAAAAACGAGAAAAATCATGAAAAATATGTTGTTTTATGATTTCAAGTCGTTTTATTGTTAAAAAGTATAAAAAATTGTGAATTTTAAGTTGATTTTAAGTTGAATTTAAGTTGAACTTTAACTGCGAATAACTTTTAATCGAGTTGATTTAACGAAAAATTATATCAGACCTTTATCGTAGGCCGTTCAATTTCCTACAAAAATATCTATTTACTTTTATCACACAATAACTCGTTGAGATACATCAAAATTCAAAAAAAAAAAAAAATAAACACTCCCGTGTTATTTAAATGAGAAATCAAAAATCACCATGTGACACCTCTAGATATTGATATTAAGAGCTCAAACTCTACCAGAATTTTTTTTTTTTTACCCACTCTAATACACACACACACACACACACACACACACACAGTGCGTCATTTCTGGAACTCTGCCTCTTAGAGTCCTAGCTGAGGAAATACGGAACCTATACCACCGAAAGAGGTCATCTACACTGAGCGCTGAAGAACTGAGAACTGAAGAGCGACAACATAGTATAGCAAGATGGCAACAACTATGGGATGCTGCGGAGAAGGGAAGATGGACCCATCGACTTATACCAAGGATTGACGTTTGGCTTAACCGGAATCACGGCGAGGCCAACTACTATCTGACCTAGATATTGTCAGGACACGGCTGTTTCCGGGAGTACCTTCATCGCTTTAAGCACGATAATTCCCCAGAGTGTCCGTCTTGCCCAAGAGTTGCTGAAAATGCGGAGCACGTTTTCTTTGAGTGACCTCGTTTTAACCCACAGCGTGATGAGTTAGAGAAGATCCTGAACAAAAAAATCACACCAAAGTCAATAGTAGAAGAAATTCTGTCATTCGAAGCTGCCTGGAACGCCACAAGCACGTTTACCACCGGTGCTTACAGAGCTGCGTTCCATTGAAAGAAAAAGGGCAAATGAAAGAAACTAGAAGGAAGAAAAAATAACACCTTAGCCACCAGAAGGAATAGCAGTAGCTAGATCCTCCCCTCACGAAGTAATGCCTGACGGCGGTTTCCATGAGGGATTAGAGGAAAGAAGAAAAGGGGTTTAGGGTTTAGTGGGTAGGGGCGTTAGCGTCGAGTTTTAGTATGACGCTGCGTCGAGTCACCACATATCCAGGCCGAACAGCTATGCCTGGAATCCGTAAAAGGAATTCCCCCCCCCCTAAGTTAAAAAAAAAAAAAAAAACACACACACACACACACACACACATACGTACCTCGTGTCGGGCTTGCTGGGTCCCGCATCAGGTACCTCCTTAGGTGGCGGATAGGGGAATGCCCGGCATATCTGCATGTCAGATGCGTTGGGTACCGAGGAAATAGAATACTCGGGGTGGACCAAAACCTAGCAAAAGATGATATGAAAATGACAGATCAATTTCAATCATCGTCTACGGTGCAGAGGCGGGATACTTCAGTGCCGGCGAGGGAAGGCGTGCAAACGGGCCTAAACTCGTCGTCATCAAGCGACCGTTTGAACAGCGGAGTAGACCCCATGGCTCTGCTGTCTAGCAATGCTAGCAAGGTTACAGTAAGTACGAAATCAGCCCAGATGGCAGTGAACGGATAGCTGAGCAACATTCCTCCAAAAAGTAGAGGACCTTTTGCTCCTGTTACTAATCAAACCTACCCAGGAAGAATCAACTCTGTACCGACCGTTACAGGCCAACAGTCACCAATGGAGAGGCTCGGCAGCAAGATCGAAGAGTTAGCCGACTTCATAAAAGACTAGAAGAATCTCCATCATGAGATCAGAAAATTGGTTACGTCTATTAGTACGGCATATAGGCTGGCCAACAAATCACCAACGACGTCGGCGTCAACGACTCAAACATCTCCGAGTCTGAGCAAAAAATCACAGCCACCTCTGGTCACTCCTAAGAAATTATCACAGCAGGGAGTGGGCAACAACAAGAAGAGGCCGCTGTCCACGCCCAGTCCTTCCGCAGAAATTGACAAGCCAGCACAGAAAAAGACAGCCCGGGATGATACCTGGACCAAAGTGACTCGGCAAAACAAGAAAAAGAAAGAACAGGAGCCAGCGGCTCAATCTGCTACAGCCCAAAACCAGCCAAATAACGGTGGCTCCAAGAAACTGAAGAGGAAGAAGACGAGAACTAAAGCTGTGCTTGTCCAACCAGCTGAAGGGCGAACATACGCCGATCTCCTCAAGGAAATCAAGGCCAAGGTAAGCCCTGTCGAGACGGGCGTAGACATAAAGTCTATTAAAAAGACGAAACACGGAGGCGTTCTCCTTGAAATGGCTCGAAAGACCGAAAACAGCAAGCCTTTCACCGATGCAGTAAAGGCAGCCACTGCAAACATCGGCACAGTCAAGACGCTAACACCAACAACAACGATTAAGATCCTCGACTTGGATGAAATCTCTACCGAGAGCGAAGTCCGTGAAGCATTTAAACGTGAATTCACTGACAGCCTGGAGGTCAAACGGGTAAATTTGACAAAACCCACACCACGAGGCAATCGGGCAGCCTTCCGCGAAGTAGACGAGGCCAGTGCGATTAAGGCCCTCGACAAGGCCCGTATAATGATCGATTGGGTGAACTGTCGTATATGCCTAGTTGCAAAAGTAACACGCTGTTTTAAATGTCTTGGTTTTGGATACCAAACACGTTAGTGTGCGGGACCAGACAGAAGCAAGTGCTGCTACAAATGTGGTGGAGAAAACCACAAGGCCGTAAACTGCACGGAGAAGCCAAAATGCTTCCTTTGTGCTCCGGACAAAAATGCCCAGGATGGTCTATGCCATATTTCTGGCACTGGAGCTTGCAAGGCATTCTGCACAGCACTTGTAGAAGCCACGAGAGGGCAGAAATGACACGCATACTACAAGGCAACCTGAATAGGTGCGCCTTGGCGCAAAACCTGCTGCACCAGCGTGTCTGTGAAAATAAAATCGACGTCTGCTTTATCTGCGAGCAATATCTAAACATCGAAGGTAAAACATGGTTCGCAGACGAAACTGGCATGGCAGCAATTTGGATTGTGAACACAAAGAACGTTACCGTCAACAACAGTGGAAGTGGAGCAGGTTTTGTCTTGATTCAAACCCCCACAACCTACTTCATGAGCGTCTATCTCTCACCTAACGAAGGGATTAGTGTGTTCCGACAGAAACTGGCGAATATAGAAAATGCGGTCACTAAATTCGACGGCGAAGTCATCGTAGCCGGAGACTTCAACGCTAAATCGGCTGAGTGGGGCGCTGCTTTCTCCGACACCAGAGGTAACGAGGTCACTGACGTCGCGGCTAGACTCGACCTTATAGTGCTGAACACCGGGAGCACCACGACCTTTAGAAGACCAGGGTACCAAGAATCCATCCTCGACATCTCGTTGGCGACTCCAAGGACTGCCAACATGATCGAAGACTGGACTGTATCCGAAGAATACAGCGGCAGTGATCACCAGTTCGTGACATTCAACGTTGGATTGGCATCTGCTTCGGTTCCACAACGAGACCTTTCTAAGCGGAAGTGGAATGCCAAGAGGCTTGATCTAGAGGCATTGCAAGCTTCACTTGCACGAAGCTGGTCTATCCTTCAGAACAACCCGACTCCGGATACCTGCAGCGAGACGGAAAAGGCAGTGCTAAATACAATAAAGGAAATTGCTGCTGCATGTGACGCCTCTATGCCACGGCTGAAAAATCAGAGTTTCCCTAGGCCGGCGTTCTGGTGGTCAACAGACATAGCAGAACTCCGGAAAAAATGCCATAAACTACGTCGGCTAGCACTGAGAGCTGCGAAACGCTCCCCCAATCAAGATCTACATTTGAGCGAGTATAAGCAGGCCAAAAAGAACCTAAACTGGGCAATCAAAGCAAGCAAAGCAAAACTGTGGCAAGAGATCTGTAACGACAGCGTTGTAGCGGAGCTTTTCCTCAACTACCCGTCACGGGAGAAGAAACACTACACTAAAAACAGCGAAATAAACACCCTTTACAACTAAGGAACTACAAGATGCGGCCAATTCACTCAAAACAGGAAAGGCGCCCGGCCTTGATGGCATCCCAGCATCGGTGATTAAGACTGTAGCACTGGAATACCCAGACATACTCCTGAACACCTACAATGCATGCTTGGCAACTGGCACGTTTCTCGCGGTCTGGAAGCGGCAGAGATTGGTTCTGCTAGATAAAGGTAAATGTGGCCTTATAACAACCTCGTCGTTCAGATCACTTTGCATGCTGGACATTGCTGGAAAATTGCTCGAAAAGCTTATACAGGGAAGACTACGAAACGACATCGATCGTGCTGGAGGCTTTGCCGCAAACCAATATGGCTTCCGGAAAGGACGTTCAACAGTCGGCGCGATCCAGACAGTCGTAGGGACAGCGAGAGAAGCATGGACTGGTAGCCTCAAAGCTCGTAAAGTATGCATTCTCCTCACGCTAGATGTCAAAAACGCATTTAACAGCGCAAATTGGGGAGATATCCTAGACGCTCTGGAACACAAATTTGACGCAAAGCCAGAGAATTTGGCACTAATCGACAACTACCTTGAAGAAAGAAAGCTAATAGCGGAAACTACAGAAGGACAACAAGAATACGCCATAACGGCTGGCGTGCCGCAAGGCTCAATAATGGGGCCCGATTTATGGAACGCCGACTATGACGAGCTTCTTAAAATTCTGTTACCAAAGCAAGTAGAGCTAACGGGCTTTGCAGACAACTTCGCGGCCACGATAATAGTAGACAGCGTAGAGGAGGCCGAACTACTAGTTCGGGAAACCATTGATGCCGTCGAGACTTGGCTCGATAAACACCACCTGAAACTCGCCAAGCACAAAACCGAGATGGTCGTTTTAACTCGTCAAAAATGGTTCCCAAAACCATTCGCTGTGGACATGGGAAGAACAACACTAACGTCAACAAGGGCCCTGCGCTATCTGGGGGTAATGATAGACGAGAAACTATCTTTTCGCGAATACCTCGATAATGCATGCCAGAAAGTCAGCAAGACGGTGTCTAGCCTAGCAAGAATTATGACCAACACCGTGGGACCAAGAACAAAAAAGAGAAGAGTTCTTCTAGAAGCAGTCCACTCGGTACTGCTTTATGGAGCTGAGATATGGGCAGACATATTAAACCAGAAGACCTACCGGCGAAAGATAGCAGCAGTACAGCGGCGAGGCGCTCTCAGGGTTGCCTGCGCCTACCGCACAGTTTCCGAAGCGGCTGTATTGGTCATTGCAGGAGCCACGCCCATCGACCTATTAGCGTTCGAAAGAGTTAAACTCTATGACGCTAAAGATAGTGACGAAAACATGAAGGACGCAAGAACGAGGATAAAGGCGGAAACGCAGCAAGAGTGGCAGGACCGATGGACATCGGGAGAGACGGGCAGATGGACAGCGCGCCTGATCCCAAACATCAACGTCTGGCTTTCTCGAAAGCACGGGGACACGGACTTCTTCCTGACCCAGCTATTGACGGGACATGGGCAGTTCAATGCCTATCTTTTCAAGATAGGTTTGCACAGCACACCAACGTGCAAATACTGCCCAGACAAAATTGACAAAATTGACAGAATCAGCACCGACGAATCAATAGGCACAACGCTCTCCCCTGAGAGCTTGGTAACCTGCATGATCACAAAAGAAGAAAACTGGTTAGCTGTCGCAGCCTACGCGCAGCGCCTTTTAAACGAAAAAATTGCAGAAAGGGATTAGAAACCAGTAGTAACAAGAAGTAGGTGTCGTGAGACACAACATGGACTAGATCGAAGTAATGCTAACGCGGTCCCGATCCAGTCTTCCCTGTAACATCTATGGGGAAAGAATAGAGGAAGATGTTTAGTCGGTATTGTTGCAAAATAAATTAGACTTCTGATACATGTGGTAATCGGAAAAAATAGACTGGAAAAAAAAATAATAATAATAATTGTATTTATTCCATTGCTATAAGATGGAAAATAAATAAATAAATATCTTTAAAAAAATTTTTGTAATTTCAGATACAAATGGCCAATTAGTTCTTTTAAATTTTCAGTCGATAAACACTATTATTTTCTTGCTCCGTCGATAAAAAAATTATTTCCCAATAGATGGAGCTCAGAGCTTCAGAGCTATGTTATTATTATGATAAACATACTGAACCAAAAATTTTTGACCTTAGCATTTTTATTTTAACAGTCAGAGTTATTTGCAGTTATTATTATCTATTACATGATATTAATTTAAAAAATTATTTGAGCTTAATTTCAAGTTGACCATGGATTACTTGAGTCGTATTGTGAGTGATCCAATTGAAAATTTTAGTGGACGCAAACCCTCTAGTTTGGTAGAGGTTATGTCGGTATATCTCTACCAGAAAAAAGTTTTAAAATTTCAACATAAACAAAGTATATATTTGACAATAACGAAAGTTCAAGAAAAGTGGTCCGAAGCTGGTATTCCAACGTGTGGCGAGCAATTTGCGCGAAAAAAACTTTCGAATTTATTAGATGAAGTCAAAAAGTTACAGAGGAATTGTAAGCGCAAAAAATCAGTAGCAAAAAAGAAGAAAGAATCAAATTTTTCTCAAAAATTAAAAAATTTATTTGATATCGCCAAACTGAACGTCGATAAATACATTGATGAAGAGAAAAAGTTGTTCTTGGACGGGCAAAGATAAAAAAATCAATTCGGATTTATTGATAATAACACTGTAACACAACAAGAAGATCAAAATCAAGATATAATGGTTGTAGATTCAGCTGGTAAGTTTTTATAACAATTTATATTTACATTGATAGAAGAATTTCTTAGTATTTAAAAAGATTTCTTTGTATGTAAGAAATCATTTCTTAAACATAATTTCTTTGTATTTGAAAAATATTTCTTAGTATTTAAGAATTATTTTTTAAATACTAAGAAATATAAATACTAAGAAATATTTTTTAAATGCTAAGAAAAGATGTTTAAGAAATAATTTTTTAAATGCAAAGAAATCATCTTAAATGCTAAGAAATCCTATCAGTATAATTTCTCAATCAACTATAACTATCTGATTTATCTAAACAACTTTTGCTATTTAGATGCAGATGAACCTGCTGTTGATATGATGCTTGTTACCCAAAAATCCGCAGTATTACTATCTGGTTTGTCAGCAACAACATCTAGTCAGACATCAAATGTTGTATCTGACTTTGAAAATCAGCTAAGTCAACAGTGTCAACCAAACAAAATTGATGTGATGACACCCGAATTATGTGCAGCACTAGATCGAGCAAAAGTAACAAATAGGAATACTACTTTTATTTTAGCTGCTGCTTTTAAGAGTGTAGGAATCGATCTTTCTACTCTTAATTTAGGCCACGGTACAATTTATCGAGCGCGCATCAAACATAGATCAAACATTGCGCAAGATTTGAAAGAAGAATTCCGTTCTGATGATCGTTATGTTGTCCACTGGGACGGTAAAATTTTGCCTGATATAGCTGAGTCACAGTCTCTTGACCGTTAAGCAGTTCTACTTTCTGTCTCTGGAGTTGATCAGCTTCTTGGAGTTCCTAAATCTGATAGTGGAACTGCTTATCAACAAGCTTTAGCTGTTATTTCGAAGTTGAATCGATGGAACATTGCTCCTTACGTAAAAGCAATGTGTTTCGATACTGCAGCTGTCAACACAGGTAAACTTTATTTAATAATTACAAGTACTTATGTCATTATTATATTTGATTTCTACTGCATGACTTCAGCGTAAGCGTAGGTATGCTCTCCTCTCGCCTTAAAATCAAGATCTCATGTTTTTATATATTTTTATCTGTTCTTGTTGTAGGCGTTTATAAAGGTACATGTGTTCAAATTGAAAAAGCATTGGGGAGAAAATTGGCGTGGCTTCCTTGTCGTCATCATGTATTGGAAATTGTTTTATGAGGAGTTTATGAAGTTTTTTGGACCACTACATCTGGTCCTAACGTGCCGATTTTCCTTTGTTTTAAAAAAGGATGGGATGACATTGATCAAACCAAATATAAAAGTGGAATAGAGGATGAAACTGTCGCAAGCGCTTTAAATGAAGATTAGATGAAAATTATTAATTTCATTAATGATTGCTTACAGGCAAAAATTGTTCATTATATTTCCTTGATACAATCAAAACTAATACTTTCAATTTATGTTTATTAATTTGGTTTTTTAGATGTCTCAGCCTCGAGATGATTACCGGGAGCTTTTGGTATTATCTTTAGTTTTTTTTGGTAGTTGTCCAACCGATATGTATACTTTCAAGCGTCCTGGTGCTATGCATCATGCGCGACGGATGTCAAAAGCCATCTATAGTTTGAAAATGTTTATTTTTCGGGATCAATTTCATCTTTCCCCTCGTGAAATAAAAAGTTTACGTCAAGTGTGTATCTTCGTAATTTTATTTTACATTGAAGCTTGGTACACGGCAACATCTGCTATTCTGGCACCTTACAAAGATCTAGAGTTGATTAAAAATTTGATTTTAAATAAAAAAATGAGTGAGCCTCACAGACATAAGGTCACAATAGAAGTGAAACTTCTTTAAGCCGCTTTAAATAAATAAACAGATCAATATATATAAATATATATTATAGCATTTCATTTATTCTCAAACAAAATAAATTGATTGGATTAATTATTCGGTTCTTAAGAATTAAAACAATTACACATTTTTTAATTAAAATTTAAATGAATTTATTTATAAGAATATTATGTTTACAACAAATGTAAGTTTTATTTTTCCTTTTTATTTTTTAGAATTATCATCTTATTTATTCTTTATTATTACTTGAATTATCAACAAATGTTATCAGCGGCTTGTGATAGCTAAAATGTGAAATAAATATTTTTGTCTGTATTCTATTTAAGTATCTCGAAAAAACCGCATCTATTGTTGTCCCATGTTTTGTCGTTGGTTCATTTGGATTATTATTTATCGATAAATCAAATTTGGTCTTTAAAAAATCAACCAAAACGGCCGATGACTCCGATGAAAAATTTACGTTAAAATCTCCACTAAGGATTATAGGTTTTTTTTCTAAGTCTTGATTAAGCTCTTCCGCAACAGCAGCCGAAAATGGTAGTAGTGCACGATGAATAAATTTTATTATGTCTGTGATATGCTTATTGAGTGATGTATAAATTGATACTAGTAAAATTGACTTGCCATTTTCCGTTGTACATTCAGCGGCACAGATTTCTCCTACAGCACTGAGTTGTACTCCAAGTACCTGTATATTATGTACTGAAATGTCCATTGATGGTGTTACAATGTGTGTTGTATCGTTATCATTTCAATAAATAGCTACACCGCCAGATCTTATATTAGATCGTTTATATTTAACTACACAATTGAAATTGGGAATGGAAATGTCTTCATCACTATGAGTCCTGGTTTCAGACAAAAGTAGAATAATTGAATTAGCAGCTACTTTGTCGATAATGTCATTGTTATGGGCTTGTAAACTTTGAATATTCAAACTATAAGTTGACAAACCAGGCTTTTTAGTGATAAATTAAAGTATTTGTGATTCTAATGTCACTAATGGGTTTAATGACAGTCTTTAAAGCTCAAGTTTTAACGGACGAAGTGCAGCTGGCTCTGTTCGCCCATGATAAAAAGTAGCCGTATTATTTTTTGTAACGATATATAATTTTTCAATCCTAGTAACTCTCGATAAAACAACGTACAATAATTATCATTTACTTACCAGGATAAAGAAAATATAATGATGAAATTATTAACACGAATATGTAAACAGGAATTGAGAAATTTATATTTGAGTCAACACGTGTAAATATATGGGTCATTCCACCAAATAAGAACATTTTTACGGGGCGACCCTCGCGGATTATGTTTAAAATTTATGGAGGTGTTCTCTATCATAAGACAAAAATTCCCTGAGAGTTTTATCTCTTAATACGCAGCGGTCTTGAAGTTATGATTTTTTGAAATTTTGGAAAAAATTTTTTTTCAACTTTTTCGTCAATTTTTCTGATATGAAAAACATTTTTAAACAAAATCGACAAACATTGTATTTTGTAGAAAAAATTCTCAGCTTTTGAATGAAAATATTTATTTTTTTATAAACTCATCAGAAGACCCTTAAAAATCGAATTAAAGTGGAAAAATTGATTTTTTTCGGTGTGCAGCCCAAAATTCTTCAAATTTGAATTTTTTTTCTGAAAGCTCAGAGTTTTTTACACAAAATATAGCGTTTTGCCGATGTGCATATTTTTTGTTTCGTCACAATTAAATTAAAAGCAAATTCATTATAATTAAAATACTTTTATTTTTGAACTTTTTTGAGATGTGGACACAGTTTTAATGAAAGCATAACCAATTTCATCTTTTAAAGGCACAAAAGTGTGTAATGACTGTGTACCTTTCACCGTTTTCGATTGAGAATATCGTACGTCTAACACATTTTTTTTTATTAAATAATCGTCATTAGCTATAAAAGTAAAGTCAACGCTTGTAAAATTTTTCGTTCCCCAGGAAAAAAAATCTTGTGGTTTCAGTATATGCTCTTTATTTTTCATTTGTAATAAAGCTCTAGCAGCATATCGTTTCAATGAACCAGCAAGACCATCGCATGGTTCTTTGCCATAGACAGTTGCAAAAAAATGCCACTCAGCGTTGATTTCGAAGTCAGCATAATGATAACATAAGTTTGTAAATGCTTTCTTGTTTTTAAATTGTTGTGGAGCTCCATCAGAGAAGTAAAAAATCGTATTGATGACAGCAAACTTCTTTTTAAGAAAGGCAATCAATTGCTCTTGAAATAAATAAATTGAAACTGTGTCGTGCTTAAGACAATCTGAAATACCAACAAAGCTCAAATGCTTAAAAGTATCATTTTCGTTATAATAAATCACCATTGGAAATATCGTAGCTTGATCATTATTCCAATGAAAGCCTTGAGCTGCTTCCTGCACAACGAATGCATAATTTTACGCAAAGTCAAATACTACGGTGAATTCCCCGGTCTTTAAATTTAGTTTTGTATCAGAAAAAAATCGACTTTGTGTTTTCGCAATAAAATCATGTTTCAAAAGCTTATCAAGTTGCGTCACTAAAGTCTCGATGAAGTCTTCGGAATCTGAAGTAACATTCACAATAGTGCAACGGTCTGTTGATGTCCACATTTTATATTGGATTTCATTAACATCAGATTCATTAAACGACACACAAAAATAATCAGCGATTTCTTCATTATTTGGACAACTATTGTACATTCTGGAAAAGCACGATTCTTTTGGATTGTTACAAACTAATTTATTTAATAAATTTTTGTAAATTGGCTGAGATTCTACAACCCAATCGGTGTTTTCCGCAAACTTTGGGAAATGACATCCTAAATAGAATAAATGTAATAAGATTAATAACTAGTTTTAGTACAATTATAGAGAATGTCAAATACACAAGTACCTTCTAACATCAATTTTACATTTTAATGAATAGTACAAACACATACGACATGTGTACCACTACTTCCAGCAAGAATACAATAAGTAGGCCTCAAACTAGCGAATTTAGAAAATCCGATTGCCACTGAATTATATTGCGCTATGAAGCTTTGGTACAATCCTTTTAAATTACAAATAATCAACTTTTTTTGTACCCTAGTTCGATTTCCATCACAATCCTTCACAGATTTAAAATCTTTCATGCTCGCTAATTGTTTTGAGTTTTCTTCGCTTTCATAAAAATCAATGACAAGTTTTTTTACATCTAACTTAAGCGGCTGATTGCCTGGAACTTTTGTGGGATTCAAAGTATTAGTAGTCATTTCACCAGAGTCTAAATCAACATTCTCAGATTCACTGATATCATTTTTAAGATTCAGTACCATTTTTCGAGAACAGTTAAATTCAGATGCTATACGACTGACTTCCCAACTGTCGGGTAAAATTGAAAGCAGCTTCTTTTTTATTGATCTGTAAAGCAAACGATCGATCGTATTAATATGAAAAAATGAAGATATTTTAAAATGATCGATTGTTAAAAAAATTTACTCGTCACTTTCAGCGTTATATAATTTCTTCACTTTAGCTTTCATGGAACAATGATCTTGATTAATCTTTCTGTAGGTAGATTCAGGTACTATTCCAAATTGTGATTGGAACTTATTCTCTAGGGCAGCATAGCTCTCATCAAGTTTTTTTACTCCATAATTTTTTTCAGAATATAACCTTAAATTAAACGCATAGAAAAATAATTAAATAAGTTTTCACTCAGTAAATGAAAAACTTAATCAATAGAAAATTTTTACCTGTCTTTTTCAATAAGAGGAATTTTCAAAAATCGCTCTAAAGAATGATCATTGTAATCACATAGATTGTCGCTAAAATTACTGACAGTTCGAGATAAACTGCTTCCTTGAGTACAAATTTCAGCTGATATACTCAGACTTTCAACACTAATTTGACTTGAAATAATTTCCTCTTCCTCTGATGCCGGCGGAATATATTCTTTGACACGGAATCGACAACGCACACATAACATTGAAGTGTCATCTAAGTCAGGAAATTTCCAACGATCTTCGTCAAAAAATTTTCTTAAATCTTTAACTCCTTTTTTATCTAAAAGTTTCGTTTAATTAGATGTCAAAAGTCAATATTATACACAAGGCCATTAATTTAGTTGGTTCTACGTAGAGGTTATACATAAGAGGTCAAGTGCACTGTATTAGTTACTTACGTGACTCATTGAATGGATTACAACAATTTATTGACCGTATACGTTTACTCATGGCGATGAAATATCAAAGTAACGCAATAATTATTATTTAAAAACTTGAGCAATTATATTTTTGTTAAGAACAAACGATCCGAAAAGAAATCGCTCAAGAAAGAATCACAAAATGAAAGTAAATAGAGGGAGTTGTGAGCGCCATCTGCATGATAAGTGACGAAGTATAGACTCATCTTTTAAGCAGGTGGTTCAAAATTTCTGAGTACTATAATTTTAGTCTCAAAGAGAAAATTATATAACTATTCTGAATTATATTGCTGCATAGTGAATCTAACATTTAATTTAATTGTGACGAAACAAAAAATATGCACATCGGCAAAACGCTATATTTTGTGTAAAAAACTCTCAGCTTTCAGAAAAAATTCAAATTTGAAGAATTTTGGGCTGCACACCAAAAAAAATCAATTTTTCCATTTTAATTCGATTTTTAAGGGTCTTCTGATGAGTTTATGAAAAAATAAATATTTTCATTCAAAAGCTGAGAATTTTACCTACAAAATACAATGTTTGTCGATTTTATTTAAAAATGTTTTTCATATCAGAAAAATTGACGAAAAAGTTGAAAAAAAATTTTTTCCAAAATTACAAAAAATCATAACTTTAAGACCGCTGCGTATTAAGAGCTAAAACTCTCAGGGAATTTTTGTCTTATGATAGAGAACACCTCTATAAATTTTAAACATAATCCGCGAGGGTTGCCCCGTAAAAATGTTCTTATTTGGTGGAATGACCCATATATATATATATACCCTGATAGCCAGGCTTTCTATTAAAGTTCTTGTAGTTAGTCGGCTTATCGACAAGTTATCGCCAAGTTTTCGACAAGTCTAAACTATAAGACTTTTATCGGTAATATGCATGAAAGATACACAGTAAGTTGACGGAAAGGTAGTGCCGCATCATATGTACAAGTTGCAGTAATGTCGTAGTATACATAATTTTAACCATAAGATGTCATTATTTTCTCATCGGAAGTTATTGTTAACTTGACTAAAAACTTTTTTACAGTGAATTCTTTACTATAAGTTACTTATTACACTCTAATCTCATATTTAACGTAATGAAATTATGAATAATTTCATTATATATTGTGGCTAAATGTTTATAACGGGAGCTTCACTTAAATTTAAATAAAATCGAAGCCAATATTTTTCTAAAGAAATTTTTTAAATAATTGATAACGCTAAATTTTGAGCATCATATAAAACTATTTTTAATTATTCATTCAAGAAGGGTATAAGTAAATAACAAAAAATAAATATAATAATTCACTAATAGAAATTGATTGTTAATAAATTTCCCTTATGAATTTTTTTTTAATTTTCGAAAAATCAACAGTTTTATCGTAATTAACAGTTTTATCGTAATTAACAGTTTTATCTATTGTTTTTTAGAAGTAATTTATCGATTACTCCTAAAGCTAGTTATTCGAAGCAAACTTTATCCAATAACTATAAAAAGCTTAAAAATCGGAAGAAAAATTGCCAAAACGAATGCAATAAAAAAATTTCGTTGAAATTGCCCTAAGATGGACATATTTAGCCGCGAAATATATGTAAAAATGTCAATTAAAGCTTTTCTTCTTAGCTTTCAGTTGCATTTTACAGAAATCAACTGTCTCGATGCGTTCATAAGTTATTTCAAGAAGCATTGGAAATACGCTAATTTTCGAATTTTCAAAATAAAAAAATTATAATTGTGGTAACAGTACGCGCCTTAAATTTTTTTAGAAGGTATGTAATTGCTCTATCTTTACATTAGTCAGTACTCGACTACTCGAATAGTATTAACAATGAGGTTTTGTACATATTAAAATAACAGATTATATTAATAAGCAGAAGATCGTATAGTTTTATAACATTTTATTATAATTATTATTAAAGTTATAATTATTATTATTATTATTATTATTATTATTATTATTATTATTATTATTATGTTATTAAATGCTCAGGGGGGTTGTCCCCGGAGTCCGATTCTCCGAGGGCCTAGCCTGAGCTCCATCCATTACTGCTGTACCACTCCGCACAACAAGGCGGTTAGTGATCACAGCAGGCCAAAGTCATGTTCCTAAGTAGACGGAGGGAACCTAGTATGACAGCCTTCTGCATCCTGACCGCCAAGAATTCAGCTTTTGATGAGCAAGCTGAGCAACTCTGGCAAGTGAGGATACAAAAGACTGTTTCATCCCTCCGAGGACGCCAACAATCAGGACGACGAGCTTGACACGGTAACCTGGGTAAAGTTTGCCAATTTCAAACAGGAGATCCTGATATATCTGTCTTTTGTGCTCTTCTTTGGCTGAGATGTTGTATTCAGCCGGGGCCGAGAACTCAATGACATAAATGTCACGAGTAGCCTTGTCGAAGAGCACAATATCAGGTTTGTTGTGATCGATCCGCCGAGTTGTTGCAAACGGCATGTTCCAATAAATTTTGCAACTGTCATTCTCAACAACCTGGGGAATATCTCCTGGCAGATAAGGCAGCACTGGTGTCATATCAATACCGTAGTAATGACGAAGATAGTAGTACAGTACTCTCAGGGCAGCGTTGTGACGCTGGATATATGCACCTCTCGCCAGCACAGGACATGCTGACAAAAGGTGCATGAGCGTCTCCGGGTGTTGTTTACACATCCTACATGACGTGTCCAGAAGCTGCACCTGGAGCACCTTGCTACGGTATTCTAGAGTGTTAATGACACCATCTTGGCAAGCAAATATGAACCCTTCAGTCTCGGACATCAGGCCAGCTGACTTTAAGAAGGAAAACGTCAGCTGGGTGGACAAGCCATGATCACGAACGTGTTTGAAGAACACGCTGTGCATGGACTTGTCCATCAGTTCGCCTAGGAGTAGTTTTTCCTCGGCGTTCCTGATGACGCTCTTGAATTCCTCCTTTCGGAGTTCCATAAGAGCGTTTATCTCTCCAAGACCAAGGGTTCTTGCTGGATATATAGCTGCCTTATACAAGAACGACCCCTTATGCGCATTCTCATGTTTATGAACAATTTGCATAAGAAAGTCATCCTCGTCTGCAGTGAAATTGACAACTTCGTGTGTTAAACCCAGGACCAAACGATCATGCAGCCGCTCCAAGCTCTGCAGACCTCTCCCACCGATGGACCGGGAGAGGTATAATCTGGCGACTGATGAATTGGGGTGCATGCTCCGGTTCATGTTGATAGTCTTACGGGTTCTGATGTCGAGATCTCGCAGATCCTTTCGGGCCCATTTTAAGACACCGAAAGAGTATAGTAAGACTGGGACAGCGAGCGTGTTAGTAGCGGAGACTTTATTTTTGCCGGAAAGTTCGGAGGACCAAATTTTCCGGAGTCTCCTAACATACTCGCTACGGAGAGTTGCTTGGACTTCGGAGACCGCATGCATGCGGTGCTCTTCCATTCCTAGATATCTATACAACTCTCCGGCGTCTAATTGTCTTAAAACGCTCCCATCTACCAACTCGACATCATCACCCGTAACAGAGCACTTACCCCTCGCCAGATGTACGACCGCACACTTGTCCAACCCAAAAGACATTCCAACATCCCGCGTGTACTCTGCTACGATGTTAAGAGCCGCCTGTAGATGATCTTCATCAGCACTATACAGCTTCAGGTCATCCATATAAAGCAGATGGGTAATCGAGTATTTTCGATCACCCGGAGGCCCCACTGAGTACCCACGAGTTTTACGGAGAGCAACAGATATAGGCAGCAGTGAGATGCAAAACAGCAGAGGGCTTAAGGAATCACCTTGGAAGACCCCTCGTTTGTACTCTACAACTCCGGTTATGTGCAATGCGTTTCCACTTCCAATGTGAAAACGCGTTCGCCAAAGCTGCATTGTACGCCGAATGCATTCCACTATTTCAGGATTGACCCCCAGGCATTTGAGGAGATATAAAATCAACTCATGAGAAGTTGAGTCAAATGCCTTGCGATAGTCGATCCAGGCCATTGACAGGTTGCGTTGATAGTAGATCGCATCTTGTGTGACACATCGATCAACTATCAAGTTCTCTTTGCAACCTGACAGGCCTCTTTTGCTGCCACGCTGTTCATATATCTGTTGCCATACAGGTTCTATCTCATGCAAAATAAGGTTGTTTAAAATTTTTGTAAAAATTTTATAAAGCGCATTCAAGCAGGTGATAGGCCTGTACTTCTTTGCGTCAGACAAGTCACCGGCTTTTGGTATCAGTACGGTTCGCCCTTCCACGAGCCAGTCTGGAATCGGTTCGTCAGCTCTAATGTACGATGTAAATATACGGGCCAGATGGAGGTGGGTAGAAGTAAACTTTTTCCACCAAAAGACATTTATGCCATCTGGTCCCGGGGCAGCCCAATTTTTGCTGCCATTTAGAGCTGAACGAACTTCATTCACACTGACTGCAGGGCTCTCTTCATCAGCATTCTGTCTACGGTGTTCCCGACAGAATGCTTTAAAGTCGTGCAGAGCTGGATTATTGGCGTTCACGTTTGGTTGATCTCCATACAACTCAGTCCAAAAAGCTTCCACCCGCTCAGGTGTTGGATAATTCCCGGTAACATCGGTCTTTGATGTCAGAAAGCGTGAAGGGCTGGATCGAAACAACGAGTTGTCGACCAACCGCTTCAGCCTTTTCTCTAGTGACTTTTTGGCAGTTACTAGAGCCCGCAATTTATTGAGAGACCTTTCCTTGATGACAAGAAGAGTACTCTTATTCAGTGTGTGATGACGCCACCGAAGTTCAGCAGCAATGCGCCGAATTCGGGGCGTGTATGCTCTTTGAGTTGTTTCAAACTCAATCACACACTGAATGCGGGAGACCTGTTTCCGGGATCTGTCAATTTTGAGTCCAAGTTGTGAGATGCGCTGTCTCAACCTTGCCTCGATCGAGAGACAATGTCTCTCTCTCGGAAAAGCTGAAACTGCTGCACCATACACAACCTGGCTCACAGTGAGCAGGGTGAAATCCTCCAGGATGTTTGCACGGAGATCTTCATTTACCGCTTCTAGCTGTTGTTGGGAGTAAGTTATCTTTTTAGATATACTTACTTGCCGTCCTATAAAGGGATTGTTGTCATCCAAGGAGGAACGGCGTCGCTCTTGGTGTAATTGCGCCGGAAAGGAAAGTCTATTAGACTGCCTTCTATCCGGCACAAGCGATCTTCTATTACGCCGAAGATAAGCGGCATAATTACGCAGGTGTTTAGGCGTAAAATGCTCTAGCTCCGGATGCATATCACTCCAAAGAGTGTGCATCCGGGCCATATAACCGCTCAACCCCGGCACGTTGGTAGCACACCAAGAGGTCGACTCGTAGTTCCTCCGTCCACTTAAAGTAAGTCCTTAAAGCGCCAGGGTCGTCATCGTTCATCGGGTCCGGCGTGCTCCTCCCACCTGATGAATGGTCCTCATCCGAAAAGGACCGGTTGTGGAGAGCACTTCTGAGATTACGTCTTGTTGTAACTCAGTATTTCAATGCAGTGGGTAGTTGGCCCACTGCATCGGCTACGTCGTTCGCCTACAGACCTGGTGTTATGGTCTGCGTTTCCCGCGATGCGCCGCTTGGAGGCCACGTAGCAAGCACCGCTTATTATTATTATTATTATTATTATTATTATTATTACTCAATATTTCCGAGACAAAGTAATAATTCGTAAACAAACTTTCAAAAAATTATGTTATAAGTTATAATTGCATAGTACGGAGTGTCATTAAAGAGGTTTTATTGCTGTATACAAATAAAATTTTGTTTTGAGTATTTAAACATACCTCTGAAAAATATCAACTATAGAAAAGATGGACTTTATTATGAATTTATTTTTAAAATATTCATTCTAAATAAAGTATCATTAATAAATTCAGAGCAATAAATCATGAATAACGATAATTAAACATTACAAATTTTATCCGTGTCAATTGTGATAAAATATCAATTTTATGAAAATATTAAAAATTAAAATTGATAATTTACATATAATTTAAGAAAAAATTAGCGATGAAACCTCTTCAATAAATTACATTGAGTTTTAATTAATTTATATTTATATTTTATAAATGTTATCGATACGGCGGCGTTAATTTGTATCAAAGAAATGAATAAGCTCAAAAATGGCTGCGTGATAATGATATGGATTCAGATTGTGTTTGTATTTAATCATCGAATATAATTGGCAACTAAATACCGTGATTAATTTTAAGTTATAATAATAAATAGAGAAAAAAAATATTGAGCTTAATTTTAAGCAGATTGAAAAATTAGCCATAAATATTCAAATTAAAAAATTAATTATAATAATAGTCAATTAATCTATTGTTTATAGTGAAATCATCATTTAACGTGACGATCGTTAAATTTTAATTTACAGTAGAGAAGCTTAAATTCAACGTCGTCTACTTGCTTAGGGTCCGAACAATTACCGAGAAGTTTTAAGTGATTTGTCATGTCTATCGAGCCTTGGATCAAGTGTATCGACACGTGTAGTCGATTAAATTGCCGAAGAGTATTAGCACTGAGATGTAACCAAGTAGCCTGAATATTACAAATTGCATTCCTAATGCAAATGATCTTTCTTGCTCACCAACTGATCTGTAATTAATATTTTAAATTAAATGAAATATTATTATTGTTTATATTTTTATCAATATCAATTTACCTATTCGTAATACAATCATTAATAGCGGTATTTGCGTAATTGATACAAGGAACGGAAATATTGCTTTATATCGTGATGTACAAAGTCCAGATGTTGCAACAGATATTACTGTTATTTCGGCCAGTATCCTTGGCATTGGTAAATTCCCGTGAATACCTTTTGTATTTAAATTAACAAATATTAATTATTTCATTAGATAACATTAAAATATTTAATTGATTTTTAAAAACTAAAATACATACAAGCACAATTAGTTCACTAATTGCAAATTTCATAACTAGTTCGTTAACAGTGAATGTAAAACAAAAAACTGATGGAACTATTATTTTAATTAATGTAAAGTTAAAAAGTTATATGGGTCATTCCACGTCAAATCGACCAATAGTTGGACTCGACCCCTTTCGATTTGGATAAATTTTGGTCAGAAGTTTTCTTTTATCCTATAACGAAGTTCTGCCAAAAGAAAAAAATTAAAAAAATTTTTTTCAAAAGTTATGCAAAATCCAAAATTTCACTATTTTCCATATTTTTTAAATTTATGTTTTAAAAATCTCGAAAACTATTGCAATTAAAAAAATCGCTTATGGTAAACTTCAAAGGGGATACTTGGGGCTATAAAAAGAAAAAATTTCCAAAAAAATTTTGAAAAATCTCCAATTTGTGAAATTTTGAATTTTTGAAAATTGTCAAAATTGACCGTCGACAATAAATTTTTGGCTCAAATTTTTTTGTGTACTACCTTGTACCAATCTTAAAAGATCCTGAAATTTTTGGAACTGTGTTTTTTGTTTTTTCAAAAATATGAATTTTTGAAATTTGTTAAAAAAAAATTTTTTCTTAATTTTTTTTTTTTTTTTTAATCAGTTTGGCAAATCGCGTAATTTTGATATTTTGAACAGTTGAAATTTCATTTAGTGGCATAATGATGAGAAAAAAAACATTAATGATATTTGTTTATTATTGGTTATTAATTTATTTAATAGGGCTTTTACGTGTAAGTTTACTTGACATTCTGTTACGAAATTTTTTTTCTTAAATTCTTCAGTTACTGTTGGTGCTTCTTTTCTTTTTCTTAACCTGAAAAATGTTAATATGACTTAAATCTTTAAATCCAAACTTAAAATAGATAAAGTACTAACACAGAAATTTCAGATTTTTACCTGCTTTTAATATCTGGTTCTTCAACGAACTCGTAGATATCTGTATTTTTTAACCGGAAATCCTTTCCTTCCTCAGATGAGGATGAGGTTTTTACTCTCATCACATCACTTGAAATGGGAATAGCGGCATGACAATTTCGGATTCCTTGTACTGGCAGAGCATTTTTAAATCTCTGGTTAAGTTTTTTGAGTACGCTGAATCTGCTCATTTGAAACAAAGTCACAATTGATTCCGTGAACATTTTCTTTTGCCCATTGGAATAGCTCAGGTGTTTGAATTTGGTCGTCAGCTTTTAGATTGGAGGTTGGCTCTGTCAACCTTCCGTTTTAATGTTCCGCCTAAACCATCACTTGGACCTTTTCCATGTGAAGTTGCAAAATAATGCCATTCCGCTGGTATTTGAAAATCTTCCTCATGATGCAGCAAGTTCAGCAAATTGTACCGATTTTTTATATTGAGATGCTGCACCATCCGAAAAATAAATTATTTTAGAAATGTCTGGGATTTTATTTTTCAGAAACGATGTCAGTACTTCCTGGAAACTATAAACTGCTGTTGTATTATGCGTCAAGTTGTCTGAAATGATTATCAAATTTAGAGGTACTATATTGTCGACATTTTCATCAATGGATCTATAATAGCAAGCAAATGGATGGATTGTCGCTTGACTATTATTCCAATAAGCTCCTTGGACACTGTTTTGAAGTAAAAATGAGTAATTTTCTGAGAAGTCAGCAACAACAAGTACTTGTCCAACTTCGAGATTCTTTTTCGTAGTTTGAAAAAATTCAGCCTGTTGACGAGCAATAAAATCATGCTGAAGGAATTTTGGAATAGATTCTATTTGTTTTGATGATTTGGAAACGGAATCTTCAGAGACACTCTCAACTAGTTGACTTTCTTCGACATTCACAGTTTTTTCAAATATTTCAACTTCATTTTGATGTTCTGGTAATTCACTATAGACTCTTTTAGTACACGAAATGCATAGTTTACTTCCCGGTATAATGGAAGGTAACCTAATCTTACACTGTTCGAACAATTTTAAACTGACTGGTCTCAAAGATTTACGAACTATACTGTCATGAAGTTTAAAGGGATCAGCACAAGATTTTTGATTTGAAGTATATTTGATACGATACTGTTTGTCATGTTGAGAGCAAATAAAACTAACGTCTGTACCACTTCTAGAATTCAGAGTAATCTGATCTTCGTCAGAAAAATCTTTGCAATTAATAAATTTTTCTTCAGAGCATATTTCATTCTTAAATAATCCAATCGAACACTTTTTATTTTCCATCACTAATCTCTTATTTTTGCTGCACTCAAAATTTTAACTAGATAATGTCCTCAAATTAAACACTTGATAAGATAATTGTTATAAGTTTAGAATTTGAAGAAAGAGTTATTTCTAGACACTTACTTAGAATGATGACTGTCTTCGAAATAAAAATCAGAAAGGTTAACTTTATCTTACACGTAAAGATTCAAACGTCACGCCACAGATGTCACAACTTCTTCTACTTTAACATCAAATGATAATACAGGTGTCAGTATCATTTTTACGAGTTTTATTTTGAAAATGATCCCAAAAATGTCATTAATGTTTTTTCTCATCATTATGCCACTAAATGAAATTTCAACTGTTCAAAATATCAAAATTACGCGATTTGCCAAACTGATTGAAAAAAATTTAAGAAAAAATTTTTTAACAAATTTTAAAAATTCATATTTTTGAAAAACAAAAACACAGTTCCAAAATTTCAGGATCTTTTAAGATTGGTACAAGGCAGTACACAAAAATTTGAGCCAAAAATTTATTGTCGACGGTCAATTTTGACAATTTTCAAAAATTCAAAATTTCACAAATTGGAGATTTTTCAGAATTTTTGGAAATTTTAATAGCCCCAAGTATCCCCTTTGAAGTTTACCATAAGCAATTTTTTAATTGCAATAGTTTTCGAGATTTTTAAAACATAAATTTAAAAATATGGAAAATAGTGAAATTTTGGATTTTGCATAACTTTTGAAAAATTTTTTAATTTTTTCCTTTGGCAGAACTTCGTTATAGGATAAAAGAAAACTTCTGACCAAAATTTATCCAAATCGAAAGGGGTCGAGTCCAACTATTGGTCGATTTGACGTGGAATGACCCATATACCTATTTATGCACTATAACGTAGCTACGACGAAGACATTGTTCAGCTGTTCATCATTGACATTTCGATTTATAAATGGTTTATTGACCCACAATGGCATACGATAACATTTACTTTTTATTTCTTTATACGCAATTATAACGGCTTGATTATCATCCACGGAGCCACATAAATAAACTCCAAAATCAGTTGATGGTTTGTTAGAAATTGTGTAAAAGGATCTTAATTCAGTGAAAAAATAGACAGCGAAATAATATTCATTATTATAGAAAATTATGTTCTTAATAATCCCAATTTTGTCGTCTTGAGTTATCACTGTATTATCAGTATTCTGAATGGAAAAGTAGAATGTTGGTGTTTGAACATTCTCATACTGATTTGAATCTTTTTCTATTAGTTTAGGAATTGGGCCATAGTTGTGAGAGTTGGAAGCTTTGAAAACTTTAATTTTCTTCTCATCAACATCAGAAAAGTAAGATTCTTCATAGATCCTTTTATGAATTTGCTGCAGCGGTTTATCCGGCTTTCTTACTGCCTCACGGTATTTGGGCATTCGATTTTCGTATTGAAAAGCAGAAACTGAATCCAAAGGACCATACAATTTATAATCGGAAACAAGATGAAGGAGACCATGAGAATTGTACGTGAGAAATTGTCGGCCATGAATTTTTTCAGCGTCAAGGACGTATCTCTTCAAACATTCATCAGCAAAATTAACGTTCTCGGAAGACGAATCACTCAATAATATGCGCATTGCGCAATGAAGTAATAAAAAGTGGTTATATTGATCATCACTAATTACCCCCCGAAACACAACAATGAAAGTGTACAACAATATTTGACGATATTCTGTGGCTTTGAATGTTGACAGTTTATCCAACTCCCTCGGAATTCGAGCAAACTCTCTTGGGCAGTATAATTGTAATGTTGTTAATCTGTTTGACAGAATATTCACTTTAAAAGTTGGTAATTTAGCTGGATTGCATTTCCCGAATACTGTAGACTCGATGGTTTTTTTCACAACACCTAAGCACACTAAGTACATATAATCAAAGGAAACTTGTTCAACTAGATCAATTGAAAGATCATGCAGCGCGGACTGTCCTTTATGATGGTCTACATCTTTAAGTAGTCTGTAATCGACATTATTTCTTAATTTATAGTTGATGCCTGGATATCGCTTACATCCCATAAATGTAACTCCTGTGACATAGCATTTTGAGCATGGATACTCTGAATTATGGCCGTAATGGTTTAAAACGTACGAACGAGCAGGAGCATCTGCGATGAAACATCTCAATTCAATAGGAAGTTGATGATTATTGAAATGTATGCCGCCGTCTTTAATAATTTCATTTACCTCGTTTACAAAATCTGAAAAGAGAGCTTCAAAAGAACTCGGTTTGCTATTACCTTTATAAATACCAAGAAGATCAGGTTTAGTATTTGGTAAATTTACTATTCGAAATTGAATAGGCCACAGTTGTGTCTCTTTATTCAACTCTACACCGTCAGTACTAAAATCTATTATTAATTTTGTTGGGATTTGATCTTCAGGTATATTGCGTAATATCATATTAATCATGAATTTCAATCCGACATGTAAGTATTCACCCGGAGGAATTTCTTTAATTTGAATTGTATCTCTCGGAGTATTCAGTAAAGATCGGCTGTCTTTCGGTAAAAATTGTAACAATGGATGTTCTCGCAAAGTTTTTAACAAAGCATTACTTTGAGCTGCGTTAATTTTATTGACAACGATGCACTTGGCTAAACGTAATTTTAATAATTCCTTGTCACATAACACTGTAGATTTCTTACATACTTTTGACAATGTATTTACATTGACGTTATTTTTATTTGCTATTTTATCTTTTTTTTCATCATTTTCTTTATTATTATTTTCCTATAACTGTATATTTTCAATAAAAGGTTCATGCTTCGGTACCTTTTTTAACCATACCTAAATTTTAGGTAGTTACTATATCTTTTGAGGACGATATATATGATATTTTTTCAGTAGTTACATTGAATGAAAACACGTGTATTATATTATTTTATGCAACTTAAACTACGGTATATAGTAGTCGTAACTGAGCTAGTTAGCACATACGTATATAAGTAACGTTTTTCGGTCCAATAGATAGTTCGGCCGTATCTATTAACATGTTATATCAATGAAGAACCGGAATAAATTTATGAATCTCATTAGGTGAATTACATTAGAATCATATAAATGCGAATGGCTGAAAACAAACTTATAGCTAGATTTGTATTCCGTTGTGTAATAGCGGATATTGCTTTTATCATTATGTTATCCTTGATGGAAGTCCCAAAAATCTATAAGAATATAGAGGATTGCTCGTTACCGGCAGTCATAGTAATGATATTATTATTACCATGAGTGAATTCCATTCGATTTCTTCCGTGAAAATAAATTCTCGAGAGAAGAGTATAATTTTAAATTCAGGTATTAATTTCATGTATTAAAATCATAAAAATTAGAGGTCATATTTGTATAATGTTTGATGATAAGAGCTTTAAAAAAAATGTAGTCATTCAAATGTAAACCAAAAATTTTATTTTGAAAAGAAGAATGAAACAAATTGATTAATTTATTTTTAGATACTTCATATGTGAGACGTTTCATTAATTAATTCACTCCAAAGTACCCAGTATTTTCGATTGGAGAAATTTCCAGTTCTAATTTATTGTTATCATTGTCTTTATGTAATCACTTTTTAGAGAAGTACTCAACAATTTTTTATCGTCATTTCATTTCTTTTTATTTGTTACTGACTCTTATCAGATAAACTAATTTGTCAACAATCATTTCTGCTCGATTTCAGTTCATACTACTTCGAATCGTCATGAATCTCCTCTAGTGTTTGGACACTCTGTCTTTAATATCAAACACATCAATTCCGTTTTACAATTCAGACGAACTCCTTATAGAACTTACTTTCGAGCTGATATTTGATTCTTAGCTTTTTGCAATGCACTTGAACTTTTTGTATATTTTTAAGCAAAATATGTTGAATATTATACATTTTAATATTACAATTTACAGACCGTTACTGTAACCCGTCCAGGAACACCGGTATTCAGTCGAACCGCTGAACAAGCGATTAAAACAAATATACCAGCGTCACCAGCGAAGCCTCCTCCTGTAAAATTAAGACCAATTGTAAACTCGAATAAACAAGTGATTATACAACCCAAAGAAAATCCAGAGTTGATACCTCTATTAAAGAACATACAAACAACATCAGCCAGAACCCATGCTGAAATTACGTAAGTATATTTTAAACATACTCACAATTTTACTCAGTTTTTATAACTAACCGTTTCTCTTTGTAATGAATATTTTAAAATTTCTTAAAAGACCTTTAATTATTTACAATTTCATTTAAACTATTTTTAACTAATGAATGTCTGAATATTCTTGGTTTATTAATATGAAAACGTAATTTAGATCATTAATTTCGTTATTATTAATTGTTTCAGAGCTCAAGGTCAAAAGGTAGCTGAAGTTTCTAATCGGCTAACGTAAGTACAATGGATCATTTTTTTAAATAATATCAAATAATCAAATTTATATGTTTATTTTGCACATATGATTATGAAGGTTTGATACAGAAAAAAAATAACTGTAAGAAGGCATGCTTGAACCATATGTAAAATGTTAGATTTTACTAATAATAATATAATTTTATGAGAAAATCATAAATTTCAATGTAAAACCTAATGATATAAACATTTTATAATAATCTTGTTCTTTCAAACAGAAATGTCGAAGATCATTTAAAAGTATTGCAACATGCTGGAATCGGCGGTGAAATTGTGAAACCAGACCTTATACCGTTTAAAACATGGGATGAAATAATTAAATATGATGAACGTTCTGAGGATGATGCAGCACAGATGGTAAATAAATCAACATCAATACATATTCTCAAATTAAGTGTAATACAGAAATATTTACGTTTTCGTAACGTTTGTAAACATTTTAAAGACACAATAATTCGAGCCAATGCTAAAAACTTTTACATGTATTTTTTATGGCATTATGAAAAGAAATACTTCGAGCATGAAATTTGTTTGACGTTTAAAATTGCTATTGTTCTAAAACAAATAATGTGATTCAATTTATCTTTATTAACTTAATTAAACGATAATTGTATAAGCAATTTTTCGGAAAATTTTAGTATAATGTATTTGAATAGCTTATCTATATAACTATTTTGTATATGATATTTACTGAAAGCATATTCCAATTCGAATATTTTTGAGAATGTAGAAAAAATACGGTCTTTTAATTGGTAATTGTCTTTTATTGCAGAAGAGATGGTTGCTATTTCATAATGACTGTAAATCCATCGATTCTACAATTCGCCACATTCTTCAACATAATTACCTGTTGACTGAACAGATGTTAACGCAAATAACATGGAGTGGGAGTAAAGGGACAAAAACTAAGAAAAAACCAATTTTTCGTCGACGTATCTTTCATGAATTTCGTCGTAAGTATTTATCGCGTATTACATATACTAAATCAAAGATCAAATAAAAATTTTAGCTTGATCTTTTATTTTCTGCCCCTGATAATTTTTATATTTAAAATAAAGTAATAACTATTATTGTATAGGTTTTATTATACAGTGCTTGTTGTCTTACTTGGGAGTAATTAAATTGTTTACTTTTAATTCCAAAAAAAATATCTTGCTCCAACAACATTTAGCCTTTCATAAGAATTCATTAATTGCTTGTAAATGTTTTTTTGTTTAAAGTTTTACTTTAAATTTTGAATTTACTTTCCGTCTTAATCTTTATATATTTTTTCAGAAATAATGGTTCAAATGTACCCAACCATGACTAATTATCATTTCAAGACTGCCGTCCAAAATGCATTGAAGGCTGCTAATTTCCGAGTAAAAGATAGGATTAAGCGAAGCAATCATGTAAACCGTGTCGTTAGACGTAACTCATTGGATGAGTACTTCGATCAAGATTGGACTCTAGAAGTTAATGAAGAGGAAAATGGAGCGGATGACCAAGGTAATGATGAACAAGCCAATGGAGATGGTGAACACGCCGACGGAGATGGTGAAAACGCTGATGGAGATCCTCCTGGAGAAAATGATAACGCGCAGGAATAGAAGAATAAGCTATAACTGTTTAAAATTAATATTTTTTATATTAAATAACGCTAAAAAATTGTTTTATGTCTGTGTTAAATCTATTATTATATAAGAGCATATTATTGATAAATCCTGCAAAGCGGGTACATAAAGAGTTTAAATAAACAAATTGCATGCGAAAGTTAATTGTTTAAATTGTTTTTCAGCTTCCCGCTAAAAAAGAAATTAAAATTTTGTTCCCACTAAAATTCCACAAAATTATTATTATTATTTATTTAAATTTCATTCATAGCTTAATTTGTTATGTAACGTCATCTAGTGGTAAATACGTAACAGGAAAATTTATTGATAACTTACCTACAAGTTCTAGTAAATTACCAACTGACTCGGATAAATGGATTTTTTCGCAAGGTCAGCCATATTGACTTCGAATATCTTCAAGTTATGGTAAAGTTATCGCCAAGTTGACATTCAAGTTCTTTTAGTTAAGTTGATGGATATTTCCGGAACTACCTTGTAAACAAGTTTACCAGTAAATTTGTCGTTAACTTATAGTATGCAATGGCTATCAGGGTATATTGAGACACTACAAAATGTCCCGATGTTACCAGCCTGGCGAACTACCACCCGAAATTTTCGTTACCGACACTAGCTAAATTAATGTGTAGCCCCGTGACGTCACAAGACGACACGAGGAGGGAAAAATCAGCTACGAACCTCAAAACTTGAGCGATGATCGACACTTCGATCTATCCCCCGGTGTCAACCACCACGCTAGATATTTCTTAGTCAATCTTACCACTATTACCACTATTACTACTATTCGGTGATTACTCACTAAAATCTCATTAAGTTCTAAAAGTTCATTATTTAATTTAATATTCTGTATTATTTTCTATAAAATTAATTATTTTCGCATCAGGTGATTACTCACCACGCTCACTATTATTATTATAAAATTAGTTATAATCGTAAATATAAGTGTTCTATTTTACAAATATTTAGTCAACCTACGTTACCGAAATATTATAAATCCTATTTTAAGTGTTTATTTGGTGAAATAAAGTTAAGTTTTCTTTTATAATCTTTGTCGCCAATCACGATTTATTATTGAGAATGCTAACATCTATTTAATACGTCTACAACTATTTCGGCCAATCTCGTCAATCAAAAGGGTCAATCAAGGACAAAGGGTCATCTTCGCAGTCAAATTTGTAAGTAATTAAAGCAAGTTAACTGGCACGCGCGAGAACTTTTGTCTAGACCTTTTCTATTAAACAAAATACCGACATTCATACGGAAGCGGAATATTCCAAAGAGCAGTGGATCCCAAAACTTTTTATGAAACTTAGGCGACTATTCTCTTATCCGTGAGGTTTAGTGGGCTAAGGAATTAAATTTTTTAAGATTGAAAAATTTAGTGTTTCAATATATATATATATATATATATATATATATATATATATTGAGACACTACAAATGTCCCGATTTTATCAGCCTGGCGAACTACCACCCGAAATTTTCGTTACCGACGCTCGCTTAATTAATGTGTAGCTCCCGTGACGTCACAGGACGACATGAGGAGGGGAAAAAACGGTTACGAACCTCAAACCTTGAGCATTGATCGACACTTCGATCTTAACCGGTGTTAACCACCACGCTAGGTTTTTCATAGTCAAAAATTTACATATTACTATACTACTATTAGGTGACTACTCCCCAAAATCTCAATTAATCTAAAAGTTTATTGTTTAATATAATATTCTTTATTATTTTCTATTAATATTATCATTTTATATTAGGTGATTATTCACCACGTTAATTATTGTTACTATTCCATCAGCTATAATTTTAAGTATAAGTATTCATATTTATAAATATTTCGTTAGTTGCGTTACCGAGATATTATAAGTTTTGTTTAAAGTGTTGAATTGGTGTAATAAAATCAAGTTTTTATAATAATCCTTTTCGCCGATCGTCATTCATTGTTGAGACTATCAACATCTACTACCATTATTATTTATAATTTATCAGAGGGTCAGTCAAGGAATAAAGGGTCATCTTTGCAGCAAAAATATTGTAAGTAAGTAAAATAAATTAACTGGCTCAGGTGAGAACTTTTGTCAAAAGAATAAAACCATCATAAAAAGATTGACACATTCAGTAGTCAGGGAGCGGAACATCCCAGAGCAGCGTATCCCATTTTATGAAATTTAAGTGATTATTTGCCTATCCACGAGGACTTAGTGACTTAAATAATTAAATTTTTAAATAAAGAAAAATTTAGTGTTTCAATATATATATATATATATATATATATATATATATATATATATATATATATATATATATATATATATATATATATATATATTAGAGTGTTTCAAAAACAAACTATTTTTTTTTTTTCGAAGAACTTTGAAAATTCTTCAGAGTATCCCTAATCGAAGACATTGTGAAAATCTCAGCCCTTAATATTAATGTATAGAGGTGGCTGTAATTAATTTTTTATTTCCATTTAAATAACATAGAAAAAAATTTTTTTTTACTTTTGAATTTTGCTAGTCAACAACGAAGCATTTTATAGCTATGATCGATACATATTCTTGTAGGAAATTTAACGATCTACAAAAATTGTTTGAATGAATATATGCGTACGGAGAACCATTTCGGAGTTATCAGGCCTTAAACATCGAACTGTTTAAAAAAATAATAATATTTATTTATTACTAAAAAATTGAATATTTTCTTGAAAGCTTCTGTGACTAGCCCATAAAGTGATGTCGACATCAAGAAACTCAGTAGACAATCCAAATCGTTCAAATAATACCAATGATCTTTTAGAAACGAAATGACTTAGATCTTTTATTAATAACGTGTAAATTTTATTTTATCATTAATTATTTATTTATGCCGGATCTGGGTGTTGAAAGAAGTTAGACACTCATTCGTGGTTTTATCATTTATTCTATAAAATATCACAGATAACTTAATGAACACGTTTGATTCTTATTAACTAGTGTGGAATTAACTTTGTGATTTATTTTAAATATGTAATTAATTAATACGAATAGTTATTAGTAAAGCATATAAAATAGTGCAATTACAATTTGCAGATGAGTTATCAATATGTTGGCACCATACACAAATATCAATAAAATTAGTAAGAGCGTGAATAAATCAATTGTAACAAGATTCAGATGACGAGCTCAGAGTAAATTAATTTATGAATTTGTTGAGCCATTACTTTATCACAACAAAATTACTAATGACGCGACAATAATTGGTACGAGCGATGATATCGAGTTTATTAATACACAAATATAGATTATTATTAATAATTGTTTAGATCACTTGATTCTAATTAATTCAGTAATATCACAGTATTATTTGATGACGCGACAATACTGTTGGACGATAAATGAACCGAACGATGAACCGAGCCATGAACCGAGTGATGAACCGAGTGATGAACCGAGCCATGAACCGAGTGATGAACCGAGTGATGAACCGAGTTATGAACAGAGTGAAGTCTGAACGTGAACTGACTACTTTGCAATCACAAGTATGATAATTGAAATTAATTAGAGATTATGGGCATACCTGGCTGGGTTGGTGATGATATCACCTTAGCCAGGGATGACTAACTAATTATCGATTGTTAAATTGATGAGTCATTAGATCAATGGAATGTTAATGAATATTATTTAATTCCTTGTGATTGCAGAGTATAAATATTAATTATTGTATGAATGCAAAATGTAGATGGATTTCTAAAGGTGGAAAATAACACTCGGCATGGAGAAGCCAGCACGAGGTTAGAATATGCATGATGTCAACCGGATTATAATTTAATATAAATTCGATCAATAAATACTCTAATGAATACCTGAGTTGCCAAACTGAATAATTGTCGATGATTGGCCTTGTGACTTGAATCAGAGCGTGGATTGAGCTTAATTGATTTTCACAATTGGATCATTGAGCTGGAGCACGTGGAGGCTAATAATAAAGGATTGGCGCGTAGCTGAATCCCGAGAATCAGAGGGCGCGTCCGTAGCAGCACCTCTGGTGTAGTAGATTGCGAAGTTACCAAGTGTTCTGGCGCGAATACTTGATAATTACGCAACATTCCGCCCGCCATCAGGAACGGAGTTGCTGATTGGAGTCCTTGATGATTCATTGGATAGATGTGTTGATTAGAGATATCCTAAGCATCTGGTCCTGGAGTAAGTGGCAGGAGTGCGTGCTTGTAGATTGGTCGAGTGAGGGTACTAGTGGATGTCGGAGTTATCACCACTGGAGTGAGGTCATCCTTCCCAGGATGGTATACAATCACTTTGCCAATGATCAGTGAACTGGTGGAGTTGGTCATCAATAAGTGGAGCTGGTGAGATGAGCAATGTATTGTTGCGAGCATGATGCCACTTGGTCCGTGCCAGATGTCGTTGAAGATTGTCTCGGGTAGGTCACGAGACATGTTGAATGCAGCTCGTGAACCAGTGTGTCCAGAACTGCTGGACGCGTTGCTGAATAGCTTGCCTTTGAGGCGACCTTGAGACGTTCGTGTCCAGGAGAGATGATCCAAGGGAGCCGTTGAGTGTCCTCTCAATGTGGACATGTCATGGAGCGAGCGTAGATAGATGTTGTTGATCGTTGGTGACGACCTCCTTGAATCATGAATTCAAAATGACCTTTACTTGTGTTGAATGAGTTGTAAATTCCTCCAACATAAAGATAATTCTGTGAGTGTGCGTGTGGGATGATGCGTTGATACATTTATCGTTGGCTTCCTTCCTTCAATTTGACAGGGCTTGCTGGACGATTAAATGCATCATGTAATTAGATTTACGCCAGTAAAGTGTACTGTGGCTGAGCTGAAGATAATGCTGATTCCAGTGGAATGCTGAATTGAATAAATTATTTATGGTCTTCCATAATGAGTCATTTGAGACCAGTAAGGCCGTTGATGTTGATCCACAGTTGCTGTCGAGTACAGTACAGGTAGCTTGTAACCGTTTGGACACTTCTGACGTGAGACTTGCTTCATTCTGTTAAAGGGTTGTAAATTCTTCAATCATGAAGCTGAGTCGTGAATGATGAGCTTGAATTAATGATCCAGCAAGCTCTATTGCACTGCGTTGTAGTTGATTGAATGTCACAGCCTTGGTGCTGTTGTTGAAATAATTACTGGTGAGTTGTGTTGTCCTGAATTGATTAAAACTGATGGTGAGCCGGTAATGATTTCACCGAATAATATTACGCTGACGAGTATCAGAAAGATTGATTGGAGCCTGGGATTCGTTGATATGCTTGCAGGATTAATTGTTGTGGACTGTTTGTAAAGTTCTGACAATCTCGTAGTCTCATCAATGTCCATGGTGTCAGAAGTGGATCGATGATAACTTAGAGAAATGCAGAGAGTCACGAATCCAGTTGAGGTAGGAGCTGGAGATATCAGATAATTATTAGATTGATTAAGTGAGTTGGGTACACTGAATTCTTGATGAATGTCTTGAAGGTGATTGATGACAACTTGTAGTCCTCATCCGTGAATTTATGTGATGTACAATTTACATTGAAGAGTTCATTACTAGGGAAAGGAGTTAGTGAGCAGTTGGTGGGCCAGACCACCACAAAGTCAAGTGACTGTTGAGCCGACGAAAGCCTCGATGAGTACGAGTAACACTATCCGTTGAGTGATTCCTTCCAGATGTTGATCTCCATTGGCCACTGGAGATGATGTTGGATTGACACAATGCTCTGATTAGGAATTTTCAACTTCAAGGTATGATAACTCCACGTGTAAGTTACGTCCATTGAGTTAGTTGGCTTGATTACGTGAACAGGTCTGATTGAATATTCTCTTGGCGAATATGAGTATGCCAACTCAATAGTGACATCAAGTTATGTCTCAATCTGTCATGAGATTACTGGATGTACATGAAGCAGCGTAACTTCATGGTGAGTGATCTTGATTGGACGTTTTGATGCACAGAAGCCGTCGTGTTCCTCCGTGTTAATTCCAGGGATTGGAATTCGATTTCGCGAGTACGTGGACGAGTGTGTAGATCCATCTTGGTGGTGCTAGTTGAGGCTAGATCTCTATGAGTCTTGTTCCAAGACCGTGGTCCTTGGATTGTCCTAGAGGAGTGTTGAATCGTGGTCCTGCACCGTGATCCTGAGTCGAGTATGAATAAAATGCCCAAGTGGATCTTGAATGTAAAACTTTCTGATATGTTATAGGATTTCCATTGATGAATGCTCGGTGAAGAGTTTAACTGGAGCTGGATCAAGAATCAATGTGCTGGTTGTTATCATGATCGACATCCTGACTGAGTGGTTGATCCGAATTTATTGTGTGTAAATTTACTCTCACTAAGAGTATTGCTTAACTGCTGCGATGTAGTTGAATGCATCTAGACTAAAGCACTGATAGTCGATGCGTAGAGGTGAAGTGATTCCGAGAAAGTGATTGCAGGTGTAATTAGGCAGCAATCCGCCCGCCATGAGTGAATCAGGTGTCTAGTGACCAGGTAAAACTTGACGTATCAATGAGGTCAAGCTTGAGCGTAGGATGAATGGATGCATCACGTTACAGATGAATCGCTGGAGATTATGATGATGTATATTGCCTCAGTATTTCAGAAATGCTTCCTTGGTCAGAAATTCTGAAATGAAACGAAATTAGAGCACGAAATTACACCAGTGTAATTGGAAGAGTACTTATCTGATTCGTGATGACTGTCTAACGACTTCAGTATTTGAGCGATGATTTTCAGCACGTTGATCCTGATGATTTAGCTAGTAGAGGTGAGTACTGGTTAAGCGATCAATCAGCCTTGACATTGATCGTGGTTAATCCTGAGCTGACGTTGGTTGATTGGTTGACTGCACATGGACAAGTCCATGGTGAATCATGGTGTGATGTTTTAGGTGGCAGACCTTGCACCTGAGTGCTGTTTTGCACGATTGTAGAATATGACGTCCAAGGCAATTTGGACACAGTCCTTTGTTGATGACAACCAGAGCTCGTTGAGTTGATGTGAACTTATTAAATTGAGGACAGTGCACAATGAAGTGAGAAGCCTTGCATAACTCACACGGATACTGATTTGCTGTTGCCTTGCGTAATGGTTTGTCATCATTAATTAAGTGTCTTGATGGATGTTGACTGTCCACCAATGTGCTGGAGCTAGCAACATCTTGCTTTGACGAGTTGATGCGGTGAATGTGGTTGTGATTTGATCCAGTGTTGTGAGATGAAGTGTTGAACCGTTCTTGTGATCGTGAGCGATCAGCCAGGAACTTGGAAAGCTGTTTGAATGTTGGATAATCTGTTGATGATCGCAGGGTGGTGTTCCAAGCTTTTTGCGTATACCTGTCTAGCTTGGAGATAAGTAAATGAGTGAGAAGAATTTCATCACTCTCGCCAAGAATGACTTGTTGACCTTTAAGTGCAGTGATTGATTCACTTGCCGAATCAATGAACTGTTGAAGTTGAGCAGTCGAATTATAGCTGATTTTAGGAATATTTAGTAGCCTGTCCAAGTGAGCACTAATGAATAATCGATGATTATCATACTTTGCTAGCAATTTATTCCAAGCGTGTATGAATTGAGAGTTACACATTGGAAAATGTGCTATGATTGACGCAGCTGAACCAGTCAGGCTGGTCTGCAGATAATGGAGCCTTTGCACTGGTGCTAATCCAACGTTGTTGATTACTAAAGACATGAATGTCTTCTTGAACTCGGGCCATAGTCCATAGTCTCCAGAAAATGGCTTGATATTAAGTGATGGAAGATTGATTACTGAATGTTGCGAGTTGAGCTGCGTGTTGATCTTGAAAGTATCTGATGAAATATTGATTTTGTTAATAAGCGTGGTTATGTTGAGTTTTGCATCAATATATGCTGTGTAGGCTTGATCATAAATGTTATCTTGGACGTATGAGCTTGTCAGGACATCCACAGTGCAAAATTGAGTGAAACTATCATTAGTGGAGGTGAACCGATGCCATTCGTCCTCCAGGAGAGCAAGGCGTGAATGGATGAAGTCAAATCCATCAGATTCCGTGAATGTGGCTGAAAGATTCTCATGACCTTGCAGCGTTTTGAGTCCAGTGATCTGACTCATGACCTTGAGCTCGAACTCGAATATGCGAGCAAGATACCAGGACATGCTCTTTCTGGATAAGTCCTGAGATGATTGTGAGCTAATGAATGAAATGTCACTGGAGTCACTGATGTATCCTTGATCCATATCATCAGCTTGAGTTGTGTGGGTGCGTTCAGGTGAGGATGACGGTTGGAGAAAGCCATCGGCGATGATTGTCGTCTCGGGTAAGTCACGAGACATGTCCTCTTGAAGTATCGCCTCTAGATTCTCATGCAGATCCGACATCCTTCGATTTCCTGAGTGGATTGGAATTGATTGTAGACGATTGCCGTTGATTTCCATACGTGAGTGAATCTGAGTTAATTAGTTGTTGAATTAAAACTTGAACACATAGCGCGATGAATTTAGAGTCTGTGAAGATTTTACGCGATTTCCAACACCCGATCCGGCTCGAGGGACCATAATGTAAATTTTATTTTATCATTAATTATTTATTTATGCCGGATCTGGGTGTTGAAAGAAGTTAGACACTCATTCGTGGTTTTATCATTTATTCTATAAAATATCACAGATAACTTAATGAACACGTTTGATTCTTATTAACTAGTGTGGAATTAACTTTGTGATTTATTTTAAATATGTAATTAATTAATACGAATAGTTATTAGTAAAGCATATAAAATAGTGCAATTACAATTTGCAGATGAGTTATCAATATGTTGGCACCATACACAAATATCAATAAAATTAGTAAGAGCGTGAATAAATCAATTGTAACAAGATTCAGATGACGAGCTCAGAGTAAATTAATTTATGAATTTGTTGAGCCATTACTTTATCACAACAAAATTACTAATGACGCGACAATAATTGGTACGAGCGATGATATCGAGTTTATTAATACACAAATATAGATTATTATTAATAATTGTTTAGATCACTTGATTCTAATTAATTCAGTAATATCACAGTATTATTTGATGACGCGACAATACTGTTGGACGATAAATGAACCGAACGATGAACCGAGCCATGAACCGAGTGATGAACCGAGTGATGAACCGAGTGATGAACCGAGTTATGAACAGAGTGAAGTCTGAACGTGAACTGACTACTTTGCAATCACAAGTATGATAATTGAAATTAATTAGAGATTATGGGCATACCTGGCTGGGTTGGTGATGATATCACCTTAGCCAGGGATGACTAACTAATTATCGATTGTTAAATTGATGAGTCATTAGATCAATGGAATGTTAATGAATATTATTTAATTCCTTGTGATTGCAGAGTATAAATATTAATTATTGTATGAATGCAAAATGTAGATGGATTTCTAAAGGTGGAAAATAACACTCGGCATGGAGAAGCCAGCACGAGGTTAGAATATGCATGATGTCAACCGGATTATAATTTAATATAAATTCGATCAATAAATACTCTAATGAATACCTGAGTTGCCAAACTGAATAATTGTCGATGATTGGCCTTGTGACTTGAATCAGAGCGTGGATTGAGCTTAATTGATTTTCACAATTGGATCATTGAGCTGGAGCACGTGGAGGCTAATAATAAAGGATTGGCGCGTAGCTGAATCCCGAGAATCAGAGGGCGCGTCCGTAGCAGCACCTCTGGTGTAGTAGATTGCGAAGTTACCAAGTGTTCTGGCGCGAATACTTGATAATTACGCAACATAACGTATTCAACTTATTCTTATTGATTATGAAGCGCTTTTTATTTAATATACTACTATATCGGGACTTAATAGCAGTTACCATTCTAATTTTTATTTCCGGTGAAACTCTCGAATCAAATAAAGCCAAAGCTGCTAATTCTTCAGAAAGGTACCACAGATGATTAGCCATTTTCTCAGATGTCTTTTTTGAAACAGCTGAATTAATTTTTTTGTCGAGAAGCAAATTTTTTATCAGCATTAAATCATTACTTGGAGCTGTTATCGCTGACGTTGCTGAAAACCACGCTTTTATGTGAAATTTTATCACAAAAATACAAATTTGACGGACTCCTACAATTTCGGTCTTTGTTAGCTTTAACTGATTTCTAAACATGAATATTTTTAAATTATAAATCGCTTTTGCCATCCACCTTGCATGATGAACAGCTCCAGGATATTTAAAAACTACTCCGTCAGATGGCAAAGCTCCCAAAAAAATCAGAGCTAAGTCCAGAAGTTTCTTATAATCTCCTCTTGGTTGCGAAATCTACAACAACAATAATAATGATTATTTATATTATGATACATACGAAACGCAATTGAAGATAATTAAGAATCATAATCAACATTACTTGTAAGTAATTAGCAATAAGTATTAGGATTTCATCTTTTATATCTGCAAGGGCTTTTTGAACTTCTCTGTCTGAAATCCCAGTAGTATATTTTTGTTGATCAATATCACTCAATTTGTTTTTGAACCGAGTCAAAATCGAAACATTTGGACCTGAAGATGTAGGCCAATAAGTTTCAAATGCGGATCTTAAAACTAGCTCAATAATGTGATGACGGGATGGTAAATAAGTCAACTCTCTTCTTAGTGCTTGTTCAACGAGAACACATGCACCACTGTGAATTCCATAAAAAAACCATGAATTACAAATTTAAATGTAAGTACTGATAAATAACAAAATAAATAACCAATACACTAGCTGAAACAATGAAAACCAAAAAAAATTATTATTTGAGTTAAGGGGGTATTCTGGTTTGACTTCCGATTTTTGTGCACTTTTTGGGATTTTTTTGTAAAGACCAATGAGGAGATAGAACTTTGAACCTTTAAACATTTATTTATAGATATTTCAAGCGTATACAGTTAAAATTTGAACTGAAAATATTCACTAGAATTAAAGTTATAGTGGTCTGAAGACACCCGCCATGACAAAAATTGACGCTCACTTCCTCCATGATATCAGCTGATTGGCTTATCTGAAACAAAAAAACCCGCCGGGGTTTTAATCTGTATACTTAAATACATCGATTGGACTACGATCGAAAAAAATTTTTTTGATTTCTATTTTTTTTGTATCAAAAAGTTGACAAAAAAATGAAATTCGAATTTTTTTGTTCCGAAGTCTGTCAAAAATCCAATTTAAAAAAATTTTTTTTGATCGTAGTCCATCCGGTGTATTTGAGTATACAAATTAAAACCCCGCCGGGTTTTTTTATTTCAGATATGCTAATCAGCTGATATCATGGAAGAAGTAAGCATCAATTTTTTTCGAAGCGGGTATCTTCAAGCCACTTAACTTTAATTCTACTAAATGTTTTTAGCTAAATATTTAACTGTAAACTGTATACTCTTGAAATATATATAAATAAATAGTAAAAGTTCAAAGTTCTATCTCTTCATTGGTCTTTACAAAAAAATCCCAAAAAAATGCACAAAAATCAGGACGTCAAACCAGAAGACCCGCTTAAGCAAATAAAGTAGAGGAAAAAAAGTTTCAGATATATTTAGATTTATTGCATAGAATTTGTTCGACTTCGATTTTTCGTCAATAGAGATATATTATAATTTGATAAAAACCTGTATTTACAGCCGCAGTATCAAAACATAATGCTGTAATACTGTCAGCGATAGACCATTCACTCAGGACAGAAATAATTGCTGAGGCTTGATTTTCCCCAGTTCCAGAGTCAATTTTGGGAGCACCAAGTAGTATTTCTTGTCCCGAAGCTGATAATACGATTGGTAATCTGTTCACGTCTTGGCGCGTTTCACTGTCAGGCATTATCTTCCCATCCCAGTGTAAAACGCATTTATCAACTTTTAAATTTTGTTGTAAATTTGCCATTGTACTTTTTCTCGCTAATTCACGCTGACGATGGATGGTTGAGTGACTCAAATTATATTGATTTATATCTAGTCCCGCGCTGATTAAAGTAGCAGCTACAATGTAAGTAGCATTTCTGCTACTTACATTTGTACGATCCAATACACTGACAAGATTAGGCGTGATTATTTCAAGTTTTTTTCGCTGCCGTGAAACCTCTATATCATCTTCGAAATCAGATGCTGCATTTGAAGTTCGACTTAAACTTGAATCTGTTTTTTGACTTAATAATAATCCAGTATTATTCTCATCACTTTGAATTTCGTCTGCAAAATATAAAAAGTTTAACTTTTGAATCCTCGGAGATTGAAAGAAAACCAAAAATTTTAAAATATATCAGACAAAGTATAAGTTACGCACAGAAAATAAGTGTGAGACATTCAAGTTAGTCAGGATTTGTAATTAATTTTATAAAAATAAAAAAGAAAAATGTTAAATATTTAACTTGTGTTCAAGAATAACTAAAAATATTCAAAATAATTACTGACCAATTTAAGAAAAGGTAATACTGAAAAAAAAAAGTTTAAAAACATAATTTTATTCAATTGTTAGAATTCAATAAATACTTCGTGCATAAAAAATCAGTAAGAAGATACGTAATTTTTTTGCTGATAATAAAATTATCTTTAAAAAATTTTGTGGAAATGAAATAATGCTAGGTTTATAAATGACTATTTTTTGAGGATTTTTGTGTTATTTACCCTAGGTGACAATTAAAAATAAAAACCACGCACCAATTCTATCTTCATCAATATTATTAGCTACCGTTTTTACTGGAGGATTAATATGGAGAAAACCTCGTCGATTTGACTGTCTTTGGCCTTGCAAAAATAACTTTTGACTTTCATTAATGAGTTTCATTAGTTTGTGATGTGCTATGCCGAATAATTCTTCAATATCGGCACAAAAAATAGAAACTTTTTTTTTTTTTTGAGTAGATGACAGCTTTTGATTTTTATTTTTTAGCAAATTTTGCCAGTGTGATGGCGAATGAGTTTTCTTACTGCATAATTTTTCGCACAAGTCGGAATTCCAGCTTCAGACCATAAATCGAATACATTCTCAACCGTAATTAATGCACTTTTCTTAATAGTTAAGCTTTGAGAACAATGATAATGAAAGAAAAGAGACATAACCTCTTTTAAGCTCGGCAGTTTGCTTCCTACAAAATTTGTAATTTGATAACCAATTAAATAAATTTGCTTCTCCATCTTAAGCTTAACAATGAGATTTTATAAACACAATTACAAATAATTATAAATAAATTAAATATAATATTAAACTAATTTTAGTTTAAAACATTAACAATTACGTTGTTTTACTACGAAGTAATGTAAGATAAAAAAGCTCTGAGAGAGACAGGTTTGTGACGGCAGAAAGCGGAAATAATTAATGTATTATCATTTCTATAAAAATCATACTAACAATTCAATAAAAATTGATTGTACAATTGAAGTACTATGTAACTATATAGCACTGAGTTAAATTACATAACCTAGAATTTTTAAAACTATTTCGTTAATAACAGTACATGACAATTTAAAAAATATGATAATTCATAAATTTTATCAATTAATAAATAATTTTCTTTTTCATGTTTATCATTTATTTTTAAAAAAGCAAAAAATTTTTTAAAAATTGTGAAAAATTATAACTTCGTAATTCATGAAATTTTATCATAAATTTATCATTTTAATTTTTTGATATATAATATTGTTTATTTAAGTGATTTAAGTCGATTTTTCGTATTTATAAACTAGCCGTTACCCGCCCGCTTCGCGTGGCGTACAATACACGCCATGCTCGAAAAATATTAATTTTGTTATCTAACTACGTAAGTAGTTATATCATAAATGAATTTTATGAAATTTACACACTCAGATAATAAATTAGGGCATTATAAATTTATATGTGTTAAAAATAATGATTGACACAGCTTTCCACATCACCATGGAGGTACTGTGTCATGCGATACGTCCCCGTTATTTTACATGGCGGGATCCCCAGTAGGCCTACACCATAGATAGATGTGAGCATGAATGTCAGGGTTTGAAATATGTTATTCATATTCAATTTATAAAAATATAGATTAAATATGAAAAATTCAAACTCAGGCTATCATGTTCACGTCTATGAAAATTAATTTCGCAGATGTTTAATAATTTTAATAGCTTTTTAACAAATAAATTATGGCAAAAAAAATTATTAAAAAAAATTAACATCTATAAATTTTAACAAATTAAAAATGCAGTTTTTTAAAAATAACTTTTTGGAATAAATTTGGCGGGTAACGGCTAGTTATTTATAAATCTAAAACTATCAGAAATATTTATTAATTAATAGTATTCTCAAAAGTATAAAATTAAATACTTCAAATTTCTTTATACACGACGATTTTGGTTTTTCCAATTGGCTGAAGAATGACTAAGTTGTCAGGTGAACTTACTCTTGAGCATGCCACGTAAAGTTGACCATGAGTAAAACAATCATTTCTTAAATCAATTCCAGCCATCTTCAAACTCTGCCCTTGTGCTTTATTAATTGTCATAGCATAACAAACTTTAACAGGAAATTGCAGACGTTTGAATTCAAAATGATAGTCTGATGGAATTAACGGAATTCTTGGAATGAATACAGTTTCTCCTTGATATTTTCCGGTGATAATTGTGGCCTCAATAACATTTTTGTGTAAGATCTTGACTTGGAGCCTAGTTCCATTACATAATTTTGGAGGGTTTAAATTTCTGAGCAACATTATTGGGGTGCCAATCTTGAGATGAAGAACATGAGGAGGTATTCCTGGTGGATTAAGAGTATGTAAGAACTCTACAGGGTAGTGAACAACGTCTTCGTCCTCCATTACTGTGTCTACCGACTCATATCTTACTTGCTCAGTTGGCAGTTGCTCCAGTAAAAAGTTATTAATAGAATTAGCTTGTTCATTAGTTGGAGTGAGAATAGCTCTCTCTTTTAACCATGAACTGCAATTTTCTCCAGCCTTGTCAATATTCGGGTATATTTTTTCAGTCAAGGTGATTAAATCTGGGACAATATCACAACGAATGCAAGAAATATTTATTTTTCCGTCTTCTTCTGGGATCTTACCGTCACCTATGTCAATGAGTACTTTCGAAAACTCCTCAGCTTGTGGATGTGGTTGAAGATGAACACGCATATTGATAGTCAAAGATAGAACTTTTACCGAAGTCCATAAAAAGGATGACTTGATACAGGCTTGAATTTCATCAGCGCGTGTTCCTCGTGGTATAACAGGCAATGTTTGTCTGAAGTCACCAGCCAAGAGAACAACTACTCCTCCCATAAGTTGGTTGCAACCTCTGATGTCTTGGAGCGTTCTGTTCAGAGCTTCAATAGCTTTTTTGTGAGCTATTGTGCACTCATCCCAGATAATTATTTTTGTTTCTCTTAGTACATGAGCTATATCACTTTGTTTAGAGATGTTACAACGTGGGGACTCAGAATGACATAAATTTAGAGGTAATTTAAATGCAGAGTGAGCTGTTTTGCCTCCATCAATCAAAGTCGCAGCAATTCCTGAGGAAGCAACAGCTATCGCAATTTTTTTCTCACTTCTAATTTTTGAGAGCAACAAATTGATTAAAAAAGTTTTTCCAGTGCCACCTGGAGCATCAAGAAAATATAATTTATTTATTTATTTATTTATTTATTTCTTATACATAGACCCAACAGCACTAGCCATTAACAGGGTCATTCTAACAATATATACAGCGATACAGTGTAACAGTATGAGGTGCCATTAAGATATTTTTTAACATAAAAATATTAATACATAAATAACAAAAAAAAAAAAAAAAAGAAAAATACACAGGAAAGAAAAATGAGTAAATACTATTGTCTCATAGACAAGAGAATTGACGCTAAAGCACTGGTCGTTATTGGTTGGTTAAATCCTAGGAGGTCAAGAGACTCAGCATTGTTTAAAAAGAAATTACAGATCTGCGCTATTCTGTAAATAGGGGTTGATTGCTCAAAGTTAGATCGCGCTAATGGTAGGTAACATGGTGTGTATGTTCTAGGAGCCCTCGATGGGACATTTATCGATAATTGTTCCAGCAGTTTAGGATAGTCTATAGAGTTACGTAAGAGTCCCTTGCCAAATAAAAAAGCAGCAATAACTCTCCTCTCCTCCAAGGACAGCATTCCCGTGGTTGCACACAGTTCTGTATAATCTGTCCCAATTGTTGGGTATTCACCATTTACTTTGTAGCACAGATACTTTAAAAATCTCCGTTGAACCTTCTCAATCTCGTTTATGCTTTTCCTGAATGATGGAGACCAAACTACTGAGGCATATCCAAGTTTCGGGCGAACCAGAGATACGTATAGAACTTTGATTGCTTGTACGTTCGTAAAGTTTTTTGTGTTCCTTATTACGAAACCAAGTGTTTTGAGAGCACTATTTATTATACTTTTATAATGGTCTACAAAGGTTAAGCGAGAGTCAAAGATTACACCTAAGTCTCTGCACACCGTGGTTCGCTCAAGAACAATACCATTAATCCTATATTGAAAGACTGTATGTGTGCGTGAACGACAGAACGTCATAACTTTACATTTAGTTTCATTAAGAGGTAATTTATTGTCTCTACACCAGAGGGCAAGCGCATCAAGGTTACTTTGTAGAAAATGACAGTCTACTATGGATTTTATTTGCAAGTAGTATTTTCCATCATCCGCAAAAAATTCAAAGAAGCATGACAAAATGTCTGCTATTGGGTTAATGAAGATGATGAAAAGTAGTGGACCCAAGTTAGAGCCTTGCGGGACTCCTGACGTCAAAACATACTCATAAGATCTGTAACCATTGAATAGCACAATATTCTTACGGTCTACTAAGTAATAAGATAAGAGCCTTAATATAGAGTCAGGTAAGTTCAACTTCGCAAGGCTTTTGATGAGTAGAAAGATGTCAACTTTATCAAAAGCTTTTGAAAAGTCAGTTTCGATTACGTCAACCTGGCCCCCTGTAGACAGGGATTTATACAAGTACTGGGTGAAAGATAACAGGTTTGTGACTGTCGACCGACCTTTTAAGAAACCGTGTTGGGCATCTGAGATAATGAGACCAGCTGCTTGAAGAAGATCATCGTAGAGCAGTAACTCAAGTACTTTCGCGAAGACTGGTATTATGGAAATTGGTCTATAATTTTTGACATTCAAGTTGTCACCGGATTTAAGGATTGGGCAGACTTTAGATAATTTCCAGATAGTAGGCACTGTACCAGACACGAGGCAGTAGTTAAATATTGCTTTTAAGGGTCTTACAAAACACCGCGCACATGACTTGACCACCATGCAGGGGATGCCATCCATACCTATAGACATTTTATCTGGTAGTTTATTAATGCATCTCAGGATGCTTTCTTCACTATATTGATTACTATTCCCGAGGAGAGACATTCTTTTGGGGAACGTGGTGGTTAATCTGATAATGTCATCTGGTACCGGAATGTTTGGTGGGGAGATAACGCTACTGAAGTAGTCAGCAAACAGTGAGGCTATCTTTCCAGGGTTGGAGTGGACAGAGCCATTGAATACAAAGCTAGCAGGATACTGATTCTGATTTTTTTTGTAATTGATATAATTCCAGAAGCCTTTGGGATTGCTAGTAAGATTAGCCTCAGCATTTCTTTGAAAATTAGAGTAGGCTGCTTTGATTCTGTGTTTTAGCGACGATCGTAAACTATTGTATTGCAGGCGGAGATATTCACAGCGATTTTTTCTGTACTTGTTTCTGATTATTTCTTTTAATTTACAATCACTGATAATATCTCTAGTAAACCATGAGGGGTAGTTAGTAGATCGGTGAGATTTAGTGATACATTTAGGGAGCACCTTCTCCAGGGCTCCGTTGAGTTTATTGTAAAATGTATTGCAAATGGTTTCCACAGAGTCTGCATTATCCAAGATAGACCAGTCAATGCGATCAAGCTCCCACATTAGCGAGTGTTTCTCAAAATGATGGAAATTGAACTTGCTAACCGGATTTTTTGCTGAAGACTTGGGACGGTTAGTTAGGAACTGAAGAGAAATAGTTAGAGCTGGGTGGTAAGGGTCGATTTGTACTATTGGACTACTATTAGATTCCACATAACAGTCCATTGAAGCAAATACAAGATCGAGAAGGCGATTGTTTCTATTTAGTATAGAGTTGAGTTGATTTAGGTTATGATACACTGCAAACGTTGATAATAACTCAGCCTTGGGGGAGTACTGATCATACAAGGTATGCTGATAGAAATGAGGAGAGTTAAAGTCACCCAAGACAACCAGTGCTTCAGCGTCCAGATCAGTATGAGCAAACAGGGCATCAAAGAAGTCCGAGTAGTTTTGCAAATGCATGTCAGGTGGTATATAAATAGCAACGATGGTAGTTGTAGGATACTTGCCGAAAGTTATCCCAGCCAAATCAACTTGAGGAAAATTATCATTTATTGATTATCGA